>NC_068362.1:49847865-49962865 GCF_020536995.1 Dreissena polymorpha
CAAAACTCAGTTAAATAAATATAAATATGCATTTAAGCCATGTTTAGTTGACTAATTTAAGGTCATTATTTACATTGGAGACAGATATTGACACTAGAGAACTTTAAAATATGAAATTGCAACCTATTCAGTTCCCATACTTATGATCTTTAAACACTTCCTTCTTTCAATAGAAAAGAACGCTTTCACATGACACGAATTAAATAATGCAATAAAAATTTGCTCCCGTTTTCGGTGTGATTTGCTAAATTGTGTATCTTGAAATATTTTTTTTCATTTTGCAATATAAAATCCAATGCCCGTTATGCATTGTTGCGCGCATACGCGGAAAACTACAGTATAATTAAAAAATGCAATACAACTTTTTTATATTGGTTTGTTGCAATTACTTTTAACTTAAAGGGGCCGTTTAACAGATTTCACGTTTTGGTAAATTGACAAAAATGAAAAAAAAATGTTTCAGATTAGCAAATTTTCGTTTTAGTTATGATATTTTTAAGGAAATAGTAATACTGACTATTTACCATGCTCTTAAATATCTTTTATATGCATCTTTTGTTGATTTTAAAACCTGATAATTATAAAACGTCGTGCGACGCGAAACAATTGAATAATTTGGAAAGTTCTCTTGTTGTCGTTTCATTTAAGGATACTACGAGGATTGCTTATATAGGTAAAAAAATACATTCACTCTAATCATGAGCTTGGATGGTCGTTTGGCCTAGGCGGGAGACCTTTTACTGACGACTCCAGGGGTCAATGGTTCGAGCCCTGTTGAGGGTTACTTTTTTTCCTTTTTAAAATTGTATTCTTGTTATTTACTGGATATTTTTAGTTCAAATGTTTAAATTTATCAATATAAAGCATTTAATGACAAGCTTCAATACATACCAAAATCCATTGGACGGCCACTTTAAGTATAAGTTTAGCTGTGCTACTAATTTCCCCTTTACTATAAAGGTTGACTCGTCCAAAGTTCTAACCATGGGTCATTTGACTCCTGGTTGTTTAAGTCTAATGAAATCCCTGAATGACGACCTTCAGAGTTGGACCACCTTCAGACTTGGACGACCTTCTGAGTGGGAACCACCTTCAGAGTTGGACCACCTTCATAGTTGGGCGACCTCCAGAGTTGGACGACCTTCAGAGTTTGACCACCTTCATAGTTGGACGACCTTCAGAGTAAGACGACCTTCAGACTTTGAGGACTTTCAGAGTTGGACCACCTTCAGGGTTGGACCACCTTCAGAGTTGAACGACCTTTAGAGTCGGACCACCCTCAGTGTTGGACGATCTTTAGAGTTGGACGACCTCCAGAGTTTGACCACCTTCAGTGTTGGAGGCCCTTCAGAGTTGGGCGACCTCCAGAGTTGGACGACCTTCAGAGTTGGACCACCTTCAGAGTTGGACGACCTTCAGAGTTGGACAACGTCCAGAGTTGGACGACCTTCAAAGTTGGAAGACCATCAGAGTTGGTCACCTCTAGAGTTGGACCACCTTTAGAGTCGGACCACCTTCATAGTTGGACCACCTTCAGACTTGGACGACCTTCACAGTGAGAACCAACTTCAGAGTTGGATCACCTTCAGAGCTGTACGACCTTCAAAGTTGGACGACCTTCATAGTTGGACCACCTTCAGAGTTAGACGACCTTAAGACTTTGAGGACCTTCAGAGTTTGACCACATTCAGGGTTGGACCACCTTCAGAGTGTGACGACCTTCAGAGTTAGACCACCTTCAGAGTTGGACCACCTTCAGAGTTGAACGACCTTTAGAGTTGGACCACCTTCAGTGTTGGACGACCTCCAGAGTTTGACGACCTTCAGAGTTGGACCACCTTCAGAGTTGGACCACCTTCAGAGTTGGACCACCTTCAGAGTTGGACCACTTTCAGAGTTATATAATCTTCAGAGTTGGACGACCTTTAGAGTTGGACGACCTTGGGGGATTTTGTCAGTACTGTGACAAGCTGTGGACTTACATATTCCTGAACATATACTGGATCTTTGAGGCTTGATTTGTATGATCTGATTTATAAAATAACACTTACCCTTTTTTTCCATTATATGATTGTACTGATTCTATTATTAAAGGATGAAACATCAATTTACTGTCCGTTATAAAGATGTGTTAAAAGTAAAAATCGCCAACATAGTTAGTTCTATAAAGAAAATCATGAGGAAATAAAGCTCAGGTTTAACATATCCTTCAAAAAGAAATACATTCGTAACATGAATATTAATCAACTTAAATGATCCAACAAACTGACTAAACGAATGTGTCCACACAAAACAAAATGATCCCCGCTAATCAGGTGTTACATTAGCTCGTGGCAATGTGTGTTGCTTTGATAAGACATTGTTCAGATGGTAACTAACATGATAGTTGTTACAACAGAGACCCTATACCACAGGTGGTAAACTATATCGGGATCATGAAACGTAAAAGCATGCTATATTAAAGTGTTCATATACGTGTAAAATAAGCTAGAATAAGATGAAATCGGGGTGCATTTTTGTAGTGGTATTTATAATGTTTGTAAAGGTATAATATAATTCGTCTTAATGAGTTACTCATAGGAAATTTCGCACATGTTATCAATATCAGTTTTTTAATTGATCCCAGGTCCTTTGAATGTGTGTCACATGTATAATAAAATAATAATAATAATAACATGCGCTATGTTATCTATATATTCGAAGATACAACTGTAAATACATGTTTGTATATTTAAAATCTACTTTGAAATTAAATAGTTAAGGCCACGGTGTAACGCAGCGGATCGTCGTCGCGGACCACGGTGGACGAATGTCTGCTGTGTTTTTTACCGAAGAAAATTACGTCCGCGATGGCCTGACACGACGATCATCGCGGACCGATGAAACTCCGCCGTCCGCAGCGATTCCTAACAAAAACGCGTTCGTGGTGACACCGCGGAAAATGAATACTGACTAAGAGCCGTACTGTATACATGAAGCAAAAGACAAAAGAAACATGTTTAAAATGAAATTACCGGTAACTATATTAAAGATAATATGATACTATAATACTGTATTTAACAATATCCTATAGTTATAAAGAGTATTGACCAACGCATTTGCAACAATTTATTCAAATTTTAAATGGGGCCGAAAAAGCCTGGACCTTGAGCCGAATGAGCCTGAAATTGGGGCCGAATGAGAGTGAAAAAAACCGGGGCCGAAAAGACTTGGTGCCGAAAGAGCCGACATCCCCGTACTTGACGGTCTAGGCCGAAAAGAGTTTTTACGGAGACAGTAAGAAGACTTTTTTTTGGAGACATTTTTTGAAGACATTATATTTGGTATTTATAAACATATTTTAAAATATTGTTATTTAATTTTGCGTAAATGAGACATTCCAGAAAAAAGAAAATGAAAACAAAAACACAAATATTCACGATCATTCTCGGAAATAGGCGAAGTAACCGGATATGGTATTTCATAAGCAAATTGAGCGCGAAAAGTTCTACATGAGACAAAGTACACAATCTGTACACCGTTCTTTATCAGGAAAAGTGGATTTTCATTTGTATACACATTACAGAGGAAGCATGAGTGTTTTCTTGATCTGTTAATTATGTAATAGAAAGCTATTTTTGGCTATTGAAAGTGATTAATTTGATGCCAACAATAACACGTTTTTGCGGCCATGATGTTGTTGTTGTATATCTTCACCGCCTATGTAGACGAACCTCTACCAGATCTGTAGAGTTGAACAAAAGGTTATCGTAACCACCGACAGTCACTTGTATTCCTCCACCGTCTATGTACACTGTAGTATATACACAAATATTGTCTTTTCTTGCAATAGTATTGATAAAACTGTCAACTGTTCTTTATCTCCTGGACTTTATATTGCTTAACATATTGAACATTGACACATGTAGATAATATTGTAGTCTTCTAGAGTGATATTCAATTAACTCAAGTTTACGAGTTTTGACACTTTCCAAGTGAATACTGTATTCTAATAGGACTCTAACTTTATCATGTGGTGTTTGCTCGTTAAAATGCTTATTTGTCAGCAGTTTATATTGTGTTGTGACTTCCTAAAGTATTGGTACTCTTATAGCTTGTAACATATCACACTGCAGTATACTTTGAAATTATGTTGTTTGAAAAAGGTGACCTGTTAACCAAACGGCGAGGCTGTTGGAAGTGGCCTCCCCCTTTGAAGTGTTGTTATTAAGATCATGCTTGTGTATCTTCGGTTCCATCTTGTGTTTTTCAGAATACTGTTGTGTTCAAGTTTTTGATAAAGTCAAATAGACTTTTTTCGACACCCGTTTAATTCCGACACCTTTGTTCTTTTTACCGATGTCAATCAAATTTTCGGGGGCTTAAAAGATACCAACCTTCAGATTGCGTAGATGAAAACATCAAAGTAAAGTTTAGATTATTTCGACTTGTTTGTTATGATCGTTAAGAAGACTTCAACATTTTGTTAAGGGCATATTTGTATGCCCCCGAAGGAGGGCATATAGTGATCGGACCGTCCGTCTGTCTTTCCGTCACACTTTGCGTTTAGGTTTCTGCGTTTAGGTTTCGAAAAATGCTCATAACTTCTATGTCCCTTCAGATAGCAACTTGATATTTGGCATGCATGTGTATCTCATAGAGCTGCACATTTTGAGTGGTGAAAGGTCAAGGTCAAGGTCATTCTTCAAGATCATAGGTAAAAACAAATCCAAGGGAAGTAATAAGCTTCAAAGGGAGATAATAATATACCTGCCAAATGATAAAACAAACAATTAATAAATCAAAGCGGCTCAGTAGGGGGGCATTGTGTTTCTGACAAACACACCTCTTGTTTTACAGATCCACTGTATCTGGCAGTAAAAGAGCGTGAATGCGTTTACATTTTACTTCAGCTTAGGAACTAAACATCTTCCCAAGCACACTAAATCTAGCCCCAGGCCTTCAGCGCCTACATCGCTTTGATTTATATGTGTAACCGTGATTAAGTCTTTTAAACCAGCTATACAAAGATGCTTTCTGAAAAGTAATTATAATGTTAAAGAATAGATGCTTAAAATAATGTATGAAATAAACGTTGCATAATTTTCAAATTCATTTGTACATCTATTGTCATATTCTTAATTAGATAATTGTGTGTAATATGATATTTCAACGATTAAAGGCACAGAGCTTTCATATAACATTACCACATTTAAACAACTAATCATTGTTTATACTATTTGAAAGCAGTAGTAATGTGTATGTATACCTTCTTACATAAAACTCGTTGTTTGTTACGCAAACAAAGACAACAATTTTAGTTTTTAAACTACCTAATACATAAAGCAAGTATTTTTAGCAAAGCAGAAACGTTCTTATTCATATTACAATTAAGAAAACATAGATTAAGATGATTTAAAATGGAATTTGTCTTTTATTCATCGTTTCTTAAAAACAATAAAACTAAAACTGCGTTATTCTGCCGCATGGCGATTAGCCCGCTATTGTTAACGCCTCGATAATTGTTTATTGGGCGATAAACAATGATAAAGAGAGAACGATCTATTGATTTTTACACATATCATTGCGACGATGTCTATTTTAGCGTGTATATGTATTTAAGCGTGCGATCATATTTTGATTGGCTAAATGTTTTTGTAGATTATTTTAAGGAATATTTGCGACACAATACCAAAATATGCAACTGTGTTAACAAAAAACGAACCGTAGAGCTCGTATCTTCCAAATTGTTTAGTAACGCTTGTGTTCCTACATCGCTATTTTGACATGGTTTATGTGTTGGTTTCTTTTATGTGAGCATACGCTGCTAAATCTACTGGAATCTTGATTTTTCGTTACAATTCTGCACCACTGTTCATGACTCATTTAAAGATTAATAGCTTAACCTTTAGAGAACGGTGTGCCTTTAAGGTGACTGCATTGCTATATTCAGTTAACAGACGGCGGCTATGACAGAAAGGTGTTTTACGGACTGGGATAATTCTCAAAACAATGTGCAGGTAGATTACTGTTTTATTATGCCTGTTAGGTGAAAACAATTGTATTTCTTAGCATGTCATTGTTAATGGTATAGCCTTAATTGGTCTTTGTTTTTTTTCTTTTCAACGAAACTTCAAGTAAGGAAAGTAGTAAACATATGCGTGATATAATAGTCGTTTTTAATCGCTTTTCGTTATGTGGACAGTTTTTGATTTTAACAGATATATGCGCTGTTAGTTCTTAAATTAAAATAATATAAAATGGAATGTAAATATAATAATAATTAAAGTTCGCAATGATGTTGTTTCACTTGACACCTTTCCAAATCTTTTGCGTTGCCATTTCGAAATACAAAAAGAAAACAACATGTAATCCGTATAAATAATCTCTTTCAGAACACGCTTCCAATGTACATATTCGACAGCTTTGCCTTTTGAGGAACATTGATCTACTTGCTCAATCAGTTTACTAAAGCACATCTGTGTTTCCATGATGGTGTGATCTTGATCTTTTTTGGCTTTTGTTGTTGTAAATGTAAATATAATGTACACATGGTTTCCGTTTCTTCTACTAAAATCAAGACTGTCATAGTCGCTATGCCTGTATGATGTGATAGTTTAAATGCAGCATACGTATTGGATGAGCATGTATTTTGTTCCGCTTCAATACTTGTATAGGGAGTTCGTGCCTCTTCAATAATAAATCGTATACATACAAGATCTCGAACACAAATTATCCGAATCTGACGAACCGTCATATGCAGCAGCAATCTATGTAGAACATGCGCAAATTGTCATGTCGTTCCGCCCCAATGATTTTGCAGAGATGTATTGCCCGTTCGTTTATAATAATATATTTTCTCCTTTCGTTATATGTTTCCACGCTAGATCTCAGGACCTAATGATTCGTGTTTGATGGTTATTTATAATCGGTAATCTTATGGGCTGAGCGTGCGCATATTATCTAGTGGTCATTTCGCATCAGCAAATTCGCGTAACATATCAGACACTTATTTAAGGAACAAATTTAAAATGTATATGCGGCATATGTTGCACATGAACTTATTGTTACACCAAACCGTAATTTATTTGTTTGCTTTTTTAATTTTCAGTTTTCCAAGCTATGATGTTGAGAGCGGTCTTGGTTTTGTTCAAGCTGGCCTTTTTAATAGCACCAGGTAGCCTTCATAATCCATTGTATTCTAAGTGTAGACGCCCGATTTGGGTTACAGTAAACTTTAAGTAATATTTTTCTTCTATATGGCACTAAAGAATATTTTGCAGATAGAGAAATATTGTGAAAAAAAAATGAAGAAACAATACGAACATAATCCAAAGGAAAAAGAGTATTAAATCATGACGTATAATTATTAATAGAAGCATATATTTAACATTTAACTGCTATATAAAAAATAAAAGGAATATGACTATGCTTTTTCGGCTTTTTTGATTGTTTGATTGGTCTATGGCTGCATTGTTGCGCCAAATCATTGCTCAATTATCATTTAGAAATGCCCAGCTGGCCAGAGTGCGTTCAAATTGCTATAGTTTTTATGAATCAGATGAGTTTATTTTAAAACCATCACTCGGTTTTCATATGCACAAGATTTTTCTTGTTATTCGTTGTTTTATGTAAAGGGAATGGGATGTGTAAACGAGGTTATCACATTTAGTTCTCTTGCGTCGGAAAACATACTACTAGTTAAAACATGATATTTCTTTCTTATACCTGGGTATGGACAGTATGTCCTTGATATATAAATCGTATTACAATAGTTCATATTCCCAACTATAACACATGCACTTTGTACTCGAAATGTTACGCATAGCGATTATGTGTCCATATCAATTTCAGTCCATGGGGAACTTCCGGTCGCGGTATTTTGCGAAGACGGGTGGACTCAGTTCTTCTTGGATACAGGAACTGGTAAAATATGCCTTCAATTCAACACGGAAGCGCGGTCATGGCAAGATGCCGAGAAACACTGTGGAGAAAATATTGCGAATTTGATGCAGCTGGATCTGATATACCATTACTTTACTATCACGGAAGTCGGAGAACAAACCGGAATAGGAAATGTCTTAGTAGAAAGTATGTTAGCTTTTGTACCAGCAATGTTTATCAATTTAGAAATGCTACTTAATTTCAAGTTTTTGATTTCACATCGGTTTTAAGTTCAGCTGATTAGGAATTATATCAAGGAATCGATAGTTACCAAAAGAACGGGACATTTTCCTTTCACAAAATAAATGAAGACATGTTATGTAATAACAAAATTATATTCATTTTCAGAAATGTATGTGTGTTGATCATTTACAAGCAAAATTATCATAATCAGAAGCATCATCAGTAACAACAGCAACACCAGCAGCATTGTCATCCGCATGATAATTGTATCATAATCGTCATCATCATCATCGCAGTCATAATCGTCATAGCAACATCAACCTCATCATTATGAAAAAATAATAATAATAATAATAATAATCAAATGATAATGATTATCATCACTTCCATTCACATTACGTTTATAACCATCACCATCTTCATTATCAAAACATGCGATGTTTTAAGTTTCAAGCCCAGGTGCATGAGCATGAAATGTCAGGCCTGACAAAATTTTAATTACGTGACTGTTTTGTACAGCTTTGCAGATGAAGGAGTTCTGGTCGGGCATGAACGTTCAGCACGGGAGACTCATGTGGGACGACTATGGGCCTCAATACGTCCACAATGATCGGTATCGGATGGCCATGAGAGTCACTGGCGAAGAACAGAACAGAACAAAGGAATACTATATTCCTCCCAAGTATACATAGATACAACATAGGGGACATATAATATAAACGTTACAAAAATACATATCATGTTTCCGGTTCAAGTGTGATACGTTTTGTTGTATGGGGGAAGTCATATAAGCAATGTGAATCAATTTGCAGCTTTTATATATAGATGCTTTGATATTTTATAGCTATTAATTCTTAATACGGTGAAGATGAAATAAGCATATGTTTACAAAAAGAACGTTTGAAATAATAGTAAAAAAGCATGTAATAATAGTAAGACATGTAATAATAATCACAACAATGGCAAAGATAATAATAACAATAATAATAATAAAAATAATAATAATACTATTAATAAATAATACTACTACTAATAATAAGATGAAGACGAAGAATCAACATCAATATCATAATCATAACAATCATAATTAGAATTATAATAATGGCACAATTTCAAGTGACAAAAACATCAGGATAAGGAATGATTTTCGCGAGCATTAATCAAGCACATATTTAAAAAGTGTTACAGTGAAGGTTGCGCTCATAGCAATTATAATGTGTTTATTTTGCGCACGCGCGTCAACCAATAGTACAGAGAGGACGATGTTTTTCAAAGTAAACTCTTTTTAAAAAAAGCTTATTTAACAAAAATGAATACAGATATGTTATATATTGTATATAAGTGTAAAAACATCTCGCAGTTAAACAACGTACTATAATAATATAAGCTACAGGTTGCTACGCCGCTGCGCTATTTACATACGGGTCTTTGCGACCTCGTTTGAGACCGTAAGCAGTTAGAATTGTACATTGCCTCGTGTGAAGATTATCGGTTATGGCAGACGCGTGTGTTCTACAGCGTACATGTTCAAAGTTAATTGGATACTGCTCGACAGATTAAGGTAGGGCAATTTACAGTTGGAAAGTAAGTGATATTACAAAGTACATACATAAGGGTTAAAGGTGTTCGATAGAAGTGAATTGTGAAAAAGACAAGTAAGTGAGAGTTGAGGCATTGGTGTTTATTGTTATTGTTTTGAGAAGTATTAAGAAATAAGTGTTCGGCCTTTACAGCCTATTCTAATGCCTGGTATATTTCTACATTATTACTTTTGTAAAATCTCGAAAGCTGTTTCATTTCTGATATTGATGACGGCGTAATTATTTCATTAAATGTCATGCGCCTTTTTAGTAGGTTTTCTTTATATTGATGCTGTTCTTTATCAAAATAAGGGCATGTCATTAAAAAGAGTCTTTCAGTAACTATTTCGTTTGTGTGACATAGGTTGCAAAGGCATGCATGGAATGGCGTGCCTTCATAGCTGCCAGTTTCTACAGGAAGGAAGTGATTGGCAGTACGGAATTTGAAGATATTTTAGGACTCATCAGGGTAAATTTTGATCAGGTATGGCTCGAACTCATGGTTTCTTTTAAAACTGCTATATATGCGCCCTGTGTTGCTTATGTGTAGTTCAGCGTTTCATGATTGCTTAACTTGATCAATAAGTGTTTGTTTGATTTGTATGTGGATGTTGTTTTGTGTAATTTGTGTTTGGTTTTGCCAGATGTCTGGTCTTCCAACAGATGTTAGGATATCTTTTATCTTATGTATCTATTTGAAGTTTAGATTTGGTTGTGCAAGCATGTATTTATAAATAAGTTGAGATATTTTGCTTTCTTTGTCTGTGATGAGTCTATTCCAGAAAGAGGTCATTGTTGTGTTAACATTAATGCTTAAAGGGTAGCGACCTAATTCACCATATAGAAAGTTGATTGATGTGGATCGGCGGGCTTTAGTGATTTGTCTCATGAAATCTTTGTGAACTTGTTCGAATATTTCTAAATTTTCATATCCAAATATTTCCGAGCCATAAGTAAGTATATGTAGGACAGTATGATCAAATAGTTTAATAGCTAGGTCAATGGGTAGATTTGCATTGTTGACACGATTCCAGAGTAGGTGCATGGCTTTTGAGGCTTGTTCTTTAACATGTTTGCGCGCGTTTAAAAAAGAACCATTGCTTGAGAATGTAACGCCAAGGTAATGATAAGTGCTTGTAATTTCAAGTTGATTATTGCCAAATTTAAAATTTAAGTTTCTTGTTTGTCTTGCACCAAAAATTACAACTTTTGTTTTTGCAATATTTACATTGAGGTACCAGTTTTTGCTATTATTATGTGTTAAGACTGTTTTGCCGGTCAGATGCACCATTCGCGGCAATGACGGTGTCATCTGCAAACAACAGGACCAGAAGCTTAAGCCACGATATTGCAGTATCTGAGTTGATTAGTTCACCCCCAACAGATCCATTTATATGCAGGTGTGAGTGAAGGTCATTTAAGAAAAGTGCGAATAGGACTGGGGATAGATTTTCTCCTTGTCTGACACCTATTTCTGACAAGAAGTACTGGGAGTATTCTCCATTAAAGGAAATGCATGATTTTATGTTTCTGTACATATTTAAAAGGACTCGAAAAAAGTTTCCATTAATTTGAGTGCCAATTATTTTGTGCCAGAGACCAGCTCTCCAAACTTTATCGAACGCCTGAGAAAAATCAATGAAGGCACAAAAGAGGTTTTGTTTGCGTTTTTTAAGAATCTCTATAAATGCATGGAGGGTGAAGATATGGTCTGCGCAAGAGTAACCTCTGTAAAGTGTTTGTAAAAGTATAGTATGCTTGTAGAGGTCGTTTTCGAGTTATATGTCTATTCCGAAAAGTTCATTAGTGTGGTGATCAGGAAGAATGAAGTCTTTTAGTGTCCCTACTCTACTATTGGCATCTCCAGCTATGAAGATATATTTATTGTTATAACAAAATGAGGATAGTTCGTCCTCAATAATCTTAAATTCATCAAGAGAGCAGATACTCGTGTTTTCAGGGGGTATATATATATCGAACCTAGGATGAGGTCTTGGTCAAAACCGGTTAATGTGTTATCAATATTGAGCCATAGAACATAGTCTGTGGAATTTGGTAGGACTTTTACATGTTGGGAAATCTCTTACATAAACACCAATGCCTCCGGATTTTCTCTTATATTCTTTAAAACGGTGCTTATGACCAAATGTACAATTTGGAATGTCTTGAATGTCTGTTTCATTAGCATGGGTTTCAGAGACACAAAATAAATCATCATTTTGTATAAAGTTTTGAATTTCAGGTATAAATAGTCTTTTCTTTAGGCCACTTTCGTTTAAGCAACTTACTTAATATTACTGTTTTTCAGGTTAGAGGCACAATGTCTGCCACCGGGGGCCTAGTAAGCTCTCCCCGGGTTAGGCGTGTTTCTGGATCCAGATGTGTCCCAGGGGCGCTGTATAATCGGTTGAGGCTGCGATGAACTAATTTGTTGGGCTGTTTCCTGCTGGCGGTGTGGGAGTTCCCTGTGAGGTGTATGTGGGCGAGGATTCCTCTTCCTGGAAGGCGATGGCGACTATTGTTTCCGCGGTGTCCTGTGCTCAAATACAGGGGATGGATTTCGCTGGCTACAATCCTGCGATGCAGCTTTGTTTGAGTTGTCGGACTGGGCACAAGGAACTCGTGATATTGCTTGCTGTGTATTTGGTTTGTTTACATTGCTAGCTGAGGCATTCTGTGTGTTTGTAAATAAAAGTTTATGACTTGTTACACGGCTGCCTTTCATGATTGTATCCCAGTTGGGAAAGGCATCGGTGACAACGCGTCCATCCTGGATTATTTTGGCAGGGTATACGATGCTCACCTTGCTGGTCGGGTTCTCTTGTCGTAAGGTCTTGTACTGGGGCCATAATATCTTACATGCATCTACGAGCTCGCGTGGGTAGTCTCTGTTTATATGGAAAAGTGTACCACGGAGCTTTCTGGCGTTCGACAGGATGTATTCAGTGTCACGAAAGTCTGAGCAGTAAATAATGATTGGTCTTGAGGAGCCGTGCCGGAATTTTCCTAGCCTGTGAAATCGAGGGATAGGAGGACATGGGTCGATCTCGAGCTTCTCACTTAGGAAAACCGATATTTTGTGAAAACAATTTTTGTTCCTTTCTTCCGGGATGCAACATATAAGGAGGTTATTTCGGCGGCATCAAGATTCAAGATCTACTGTCTACTGACTTATATTCAAGAAGTTTAATTCGCCGATCACGGTCAGACATTGTTGTTTCTATTGAATTAACTTTGATTTTTAAGTTCAGGCAACTGTCACTCTGTTAGATACGCCTTTCATTTCCTGGAACTACATAGATAGCTTATTATCACGGGAGATATTCTCGTAGTCCGACAGTGTTTTAGACAGTTCGTACTCACTGTTGCTGCCTGTGTTTGCTCGAGGTCACTTCTTCTCCCTTGCGGCCGTCGACCACGACTCGCCATTTGGCTTAAAGTCTCATTGTCCAGCACACCAAAGTATTTATTAGTGGCGAATTGTGATAGATCGTGGAGTTTCGGTGTTCCATGTTGTGAAAATGCTGTAACTTATAGTCTTACACAGTTACATATCACCATTAAATGTTTATTACATTGTTTTTCGTTGTTTTAAATTTTTCACATTGCTTGAAAAAAACTCAGTTAACCGCGCACTCGACCGGAAGAGTATGTAGAGAGTTTGTTTTTAATTGTATTGCTATTTCAGCTGTTTCGAAACACGTTCTTAACTATTACTCATATAAGTGTATCAGTATGAGTCAAACAACTACATGGTTAATTAATGTAATTATCTGGTCCCGAATTCACGATGATCATTAAGAACAACTTATGAAAACTTATTGAAATCATTAACTTTTTCAAGTCCCTGGGAATGAGAGGTCAGCCAACCGGATCCCTCCGTCGGTAAATGTGGGAAGGTCACCGCCAACACCACCGTTACGAATGGAAGTGAGTTCTTCAACAATCGGACCACTGTCGGCCTCCACGACTGCTCCATCAAGTTGCCGTTTATATGCCAGAAGAACCCATTGAGATTAGAGCTGAAAAATGGTATTTACAGAATTTTGAATGAAACAATTATTTCTAATTGTTTTTTTCCCACGAGAACCACGAAGCGTAATTGGAATGGTTACATCGGTGTGCGTTTTACCAACCTCTAAAATACATATTATATGCATATTTTGACGATTTAAAAACCTGCAAATTATAAATCGTTGCAACGCGAAACGATTGAATAATTTGGAGATTTCTGTTGTTGTTATATTTTGTGATACTACGAGGATTGCTTATATTAAGTGTTAAATACATAACTCATTGCATGAGCACGGATGGCCGAGTCGTTTAAGTGATATACTTTTACTCCATGGGTCAGTGGTTCGAGCCCAGCTGAGGGTAACTTTATTTTTCTTTATTCAATTTTATTCTTGTTTTTTACTGGAACTTCTTAGATCCAATGATAAAGGACCAACTAATTGTTTTTAATGAAAATTCAATACTGCTCCAGCAGCTGGAGTTTCACTTCTTTATATTACATTTATTTATATTAAGCATTTAATGACAAACTTAAATACATGGCAAAATCTGTGAAAAGGCCCCTTAAATAAGATAAAACAGTTATATGTCTGATTATTATAGAAATTTTTTTCACTAGGTTATTCCTATTACCGTCCGTATCGATTAGACATTCAATTTTTACATGGATTTAAAACAAACTTGGTTGACGATTCGAAACAGTAAGGTATGTGGCGTTATAAAAATGCTTTAATAGCCGCGACTGATATTTACAGCTTCCTTTTGCGAGACTAATTGGATCGGGAACCAGTTCTTGCCTCTCTGTTATCGGCTATTCACAGACGCCGTGTCCTACGAGGACGCCTTTCAAAGATGTCTTGGCAACGATGCCAGACTAGCTGTCGCCCGGACTGTCAATGAATCCTCTATCGTTGCAAAGGCTTTCGAGTTCTTCAACGCAACTGACCAGTGTAAGGTGTTAAAAAATTATGGTGTTTTACCTTTTTCGACCGACCTTTTTAAATGGCTTTAAAGTTGGTTAGGGTATTCATAAAGGTTGAATTTTCTTTCATTCTTGCTTTATTCAATTATATTAGCTAAACAAAATTTTACAACAACAGAATGTTAATAAAGATTACTGACAGAAAAATCAAATGCACAATTAAAAAAGATTTGCGGACCATATTTTTAAAGATGATAGTGGAAAGAGACATAATATTGGCCTAAGACCCAAACTCAAGATTCGATAACGTTATTATTGGAATAATAAATATGCTGCCTACCACTCCCCATCGGGCCAGTGTGAGTGTTCTTGATCTTTAGTAACCAGGTTAACATGCAATAATTTCATTTAAAGCTGGAATTTTACGTTGTCATCAAATTGATATTGTGCAAGTCTGTCCGTGATCGAAGAGTTTTTCATTCTAATGATAATGATGATGAGGAGGAGGAGGAGGAGGAGGAGGATGAGGAGGGTGATGATGGTGATAATGACGATGATGATGATGATGATGATGATGATGATGATGATGATGATGATGATGATGATGATGATGATAATGATGATGATGATGATGATCATGATCATGATCATGATTATGATGATGATAACACTTTTTTCAGACTTTTCTAACAAGAAAGTGGAGAACCTGTGGGTGGATTTACCAAATCCAAAGTTACACTGTTCCACTTTTAACGTGTTGATGCGGTCTTCATTCCCCATGGACGATTGCTTGTCCCCTAATTTATTCATATGTTCGAAACCAACACGATACTTAGGTAGGATTTGCATGTTCTTATTGGGAATCTGTCTTATATCCCATTAAATGATAATTGTTGAATGTCATAAAACTAATGACTTTAGTTTGTCCGCGTATTTAAGAGTATTCATCGCATCAAAACGACGTGTCACGTGCAAAAGCATGGCTATAGCTAAAAGGTCAAGGCCAAAGTGCAGACTGAAAATCTAAAGCGTGTGTAAACTCTGTATATGGAGACAGTTATGGATATGAAGGTAGATGTTAATGCCCGTTACATAGCTTAATGTATACAACTTCTCCACTCATTATTTAATTTCAAAATAAATGGGCCTTAATTAAAGTGCTATCAAGATGTTGTGGGAAATGTTTTTGACAATTCATGACTGTCACACAAAACCAATTTCTGTATGTAGTGATTTTTTTATAAGCGGCGTTATTCATATCCTAAAGACGATTTTCTAATTTAATTAATATTAGATTTAGTGGACAGAAAATTCATACTTTTAAGTAATGCAAATAATTCCACATGAACGGTTGCATAATAAAGTCCTGTTAGATATAGACGTTCTGCAATGACTTCTGCAATTCGTCCAGACGATGCGAACGCTGAAATAATAGGGCCTTTCCTAAATCAGGACGCTTTGTTAGACTTTGAACCATTCGAACAGTTGCCACTGACATGCAAGTTGAACCGTGCGCTCAAGGATGGGGAAATAGCCTTCCTGGAAACCCCTACAGTGATACTAAATTCGACCAACAAATATGAAATGGTAGTTTGTTGCTTTGATAAAAAGAACGTTTTTAAGTTATCGGGCTGTCCGGTAAGCATAATAGTTGATAGAGTTTTGTTTGGGGCAAAGTTCCATGCCTGGATTTATCAAACAGCCTTAAGACTGTTTTTAATAAAACTAGCTTAATTTATGGAATTCATTTATTTGATTAATTCATATTACACTTCAAGGTTTATGATGTTTGAAGGATAAATAGAGGATATTTGTTGGATTCGGTGAATTATCGATTTTAACTCACGAGTGATCATATAAAATAATATTTTCACGAGTGGCGCAGCCACGAGTGAAAATAAATATTTTCTATGATCACGAGTGATTTAAAACCGATATTCCACCGAATCCAACAAATTGTCTTTATATTTTATGCTTTTTTTCACCGTTTATTTACATTGTTTAAGAGTTTAACTTAAGAATTTCGCTGGGATAATGACGTCATTTCGTCAAAAAATGACGTCATTTCACAGTAGACAGTGAAAATTATCGATAATTTTCACTGTTTATTTTCACTGTTTGAAACAGTGAAATTATCAGGTTTAATTCACTTATATTTCTCTATAAACCGCCGGAAAGCATAAAAAAACTTGCTTTATTAAGTTATCTGATTGTATCATATTAAACGTTAGTGGTGTAGAACAAAATATTAGTTATATTGTTGTTTTCACATAAAACTCATAATTAAATCTTTTAATATTTAAACAATAAAGTTTTTGCAATTCATAATGCAATGTGAAAAAAGAGCATAATCTAATCCAGATAAAACATACTTAAAAAAATCAAGATCGTACCGCGTCCCGATGCTTAAGGGTTCAGTGCGTTTTCTTCATATTGATCTTGAGGTTTACTGGTTACGTTCTACATCATGTAATGACAGACAAATACAATTCTTGAAAGTGTGGTGATGTCTGAAATGTTTGTTAAATGAGTGAGGTAATGTGGCGCACTATAGGTCAAAGAAGCCTCGCTAAAAGGGCTTATAATTCGCGCAAATCCCATGTTAAGTTAAGTCAACCGGCAATTAATTTTTAAATCACTAACCAGGTTTCCCATTTACATACGGTACATCAGAATAAAAGGTAGAAATTAGCCGTTGTTATTTTAGGATAACAGCCAAGTGTCACGTTAAGAATTGTCTAATACTGTGTGTTTGTCGGAATAACAAATATTGCAGATTTCCCTTTCCACGAACACTGCTAGTCACATGATGTTTTCGGATTAAGATTAAACAGTAAGTCGGGAATATTTGCATGTGCCAAACGTACGTGGGACGACTACGTGATGATAATTAAGAAATAATATGTTAAAACATAGCTTGTTTTCACATAGCCTACTTTGATGAATATATGCGAACATATATACAACCAACGTTAAAATGTTTTATTACATCAGCCTTTTACCATAATTTTGAGTTGTTCGCTTGCGAGAAACTAAGGTTAAGAACTAGTTTTGCAAGCCAGATTTGATCGTAACTCGAAACCTGATCACTGCCTGAATACGCGCCGAGAAATTACTCGCGGCATTGTTTCAGTTGTTGAACTGAACTCAGTTACAAATTGCAACATAATATGATTATCGTGTTAAATGTAATAATTTTGTAAGGATCGTTTAAATAAAATGTAAATAAAAAAGCTTTTAGATATAGGTGTCGCGGAAGAGTAAGTTTATGAATGATTAAAAAAAGTCCACTATGTGCTACGTCAGGCAAGTGGTATTTTTGCGCAGCACAGTTCATTCCAAATTTTAGGCCTTTAATAGACGACTGCTGAATAATAATGTGATGTGGAGATTGCAATACACTATCATGCGTCTTTTGCGTAAACTCTTTGATAGCGCTTGACTGATTTCTGGTAGTACAGCGGGAGGGGGGATCGGATATGGCTGGGAAATGTTCGGAGGTTCGCAATAGACTGATCCAGGAATTTGCTCGAGTTTAGAAAATGCCACTTATCACACCGTATTACGCGTCACGTCGATGACAGTGTGTGCCGTCGAAGACAGACAGTTGGACTCGACCGCGACCAACAGGTAGGTTATAAATTCGGTCGGTATAATTATATCACGCAAGTAAGGCCAAAATCATTGCTACGAATATATTGTCCATTAACTGAGGACGCCACCAGGTAATTTTGGAATCGTTGTTCAAGCTTTTAAAGAAATGTGAACGAGTGAAAAGTGACAGTTTCCGAAACATAATTGAAAATGACTAGTTTTTGTTCAAAATATCTCAAGTTTGAAATAAATGACTGGATTTCGCGTTATATACTTACGCATTTATCCTTTGGGAATACGTAAGCCAAATATCCGCCCCTTGAGTTGTTTCATGAACATGTCACAGGCGTCCAAACTGACCCCGTCGAAAAAAAATGATGCCGTAGTAGGCAGATATGTATTTTAAATGATACCAATGATGGCAGAAACGCTGTAGAAGATGTTAACGAAGATGACAGATTGTCAAAATAACTATTTTATTTATTTCTCTCTTCTTTTTTTACTTGTATGCACTATTAAGAAGCGAAACTGTCCTTTGTAATATATTCTCAAGACAGGAAGGTTATGTATGCTGTAGGTGTATGAATATATGTTCAATAACCTTGATTGTGATACCTATATAATATATATAACGGCTATAATATACGGTGTCACTAAGGTGACATCACCGCTCCAAAGAGACGGGAAAACAGAACTTGTATTTTCCGCTCCAAAAAAAAACTCGGTAAAACACAAAATAAGTCTGTTTTACCGTCTTTTTTTGGAGACGGAAAAACACAATCGATATATTGTGCTCACAAGATAATCGGACAATCACAGACGCGGATTATATGGAGGGAACATGATACTATCTTGTTCCCTCAAATTAATCCGCCAATGAAAACGTCCTAAATGCAAGGCTCTTATATAACATAAGATACTACTATTATAATCCGCGTCCTTGATTGGCCGATTATCTTGTGCGCACAATATAGCGATTGTGTTTTCCCGTCTCCAAAAAAAGACGGGAGAACAGACTTATTTTGTGTTTGTTATTTTGTTTGATATAATTATACCGACCGAATTTATAACCTACCTGTTGTTTTCGGTCGAGTCCAAATGCCTGTCTCGACGGCACACTAAGTCATCAACATGACGCGTAATACGGTGTGCTTATCGTACAAACAACGCCGGTCCATTTTATCAACCAATGATAGCTTGAATTAAATAAAAGCGGTTGATACGGTGCGTGTTTTTGAAAGGATTATAAACACACACACAGCCGATTCCTTTTCTGATCAACGGGAGAAAACAAAAAAAACTCAATACCAATTTACTAAGTGATCAATAGAACCATTATTTCATTATGTAAAGCAAAATGTTAAAAGGAAAATGTTTTATTGTAATATGCATATACATTATATTTCATTATGATTCATAATGATACGTAATACGCTGTTAATTGAGAAAAATCGTGACAATCGGAAATAAATTATCCATATCCGCATAACATACATTTTATGCCGTGAATATGCGACTATCAAGTGACAACAACAACAAGAATTTCAACCTTTTTATAAATTAAGTTATTAAAAAAACTTTATTTTTAGTACAAATAATTGAGACGGGTAGAGGAGTTACACGTTAATGTCAATACATGAAAATTAATAAAGATGAAATGGAAAGAAATTAAATGAAGCATTTAATTTCTTTCGAAAATTATTATGAAGAAAATTAATGTGGTTTGCTTGATCACGCAGTTTTTCTTTTAAAACATTCAAATCACACTTTCATAACCGCGTCATGCGAAAATGGGTCTTATTGCGTTTTGGCCAACGTAGCTCAAGCACAGCCTGTGCATTTGCGTAGTCTGATCAGAGGCGCTGCTGTCCGCTATAAAAACACTCAAGGTTTTCTGGTTTCATTATGTATCTTCTTACCACACTGAGACATGCGAAGGCTGGATGGGCTAAAGCTATGATGGGCGCATATGGCATAAGACCCATTTTCGCATGACGCGAGTGTTTTTAAATCTCATTGCGAGTTGTAAAAGATATGTTTTAGCACAATTCATTTCGATGTAAAATTGAATTCAAAAAAGCAAATACAGCAAACTGGCAAATAAAGGATGCCTATTCAGGCGTTCAGGAACGATTTTCAAACGTGCTGACCGAGTACGACAAACATGTGTGGCTTGAGAATTAAACAATTTTCCTCTTAATGTGATACTATGCTATTTCGGTAGTGTTTTTTTCTTGAAAGCAATACTATTTTTATCGATAGTCATTTATGTCTTCCCTGACGATTTAGTGACCGAGTACAGACCCAACCATTCTGCGATAAGAATTTTAACGCGTAATTGTAACTGGGCCACAATTTGTGTCTATGTGTCGTTTGAACATGCAGAGATTAGTCCGGAATTCCATACATTGAACAGTGTTACATCCTTTACGCTGTGCACAGTGATGCAGCCAAATTTCAGGGGATTTCTCCCGAACCAGCCTATAACATATTCAAATGTATTAATTAGTGCCTGTTGGTATTATGTATAGGTCATTTAGGGTGAAAAGCTAGGTAAAACACCTACACTGAAAAAGCGCATGAGTGTTTTATACCGATGTTAAGGTCAGCGACTGGTTGACACCGTGTGAACTACTAGGGTAACAAGTAATGCATAAACAACAAAGTATAGGTCAAGAGCGCTGTCTTTATGACTACCTAATTCATGAGTAAAAAGTGCTGCTCGCAGATTTATTTATTTTTTATTTCCATCAATTATCTTATTGTTTATTTTGAATCGTATATGGTGTCAACTGTTTTGAAAAGGGAATTTCCAGAATGAAATTATATTCTTAGTGTGATAGGTATTGGATATTCCAGCAATATTCATTTAATATGATGCTGATTTCAAATTTTACTTTATATTAACTGCTTCTTTATCACTATAGCATAAATATGATGATGAACAGTGCACACACATCTCGACCTGTGCGTTAATACACACTCTTTATACATGTGAAAGGATTGTGTTCATTTCAAACTTGCCATTTAAAAAACTATACATTTTTTTTAATGAGTTGCGTCTAAGATTATGCAATAGCGAACAACTTCAGTGCCTTCAGCGCTTTGATTCATGTTATGTTGGTCCCTTCCCTGCAATTAAAGATCGCATGAAGGTAATGCTGGTTTCCTGCTTTTGTAGTGGCGTAAACATCACAATTATTATAACGCATTTCATTCGGACCAATAATTTTATTTGAACCTTTTGAATGTAAGTGGCTCTTTAATCATTTTATGTTACAGATGTACCATCTTTTTACGCCGGATGTTTTCGACCACATCACGACGTCTGACGATCCGTATTACGTCAGCCTTTCGCTCGGACATGGTAAGTCAAGATACATTTTTTATGATACATTTTACAGTACTAAACTTAAGCCGGATTGGTGATAAGTTTTTCACCGCATGAACTCGAGTTCGGGACTTCTCGCTATCAGGGCGAGTGCTCTTCAGGGTGAGCTAACCGGGCCGGCCCGCTTGCACAGCTTATCGCCAATACCGCTTAAAGCTGCCACGAAACAGATTGGGAAA
This sequence comes from Dreissena polymorpha, assembly GCF_020536995.1. Lineage (NCBI taxonomy): Eukaryota > Metazoa > Mollusca > Bivalvia > Myida > Dreissenidae > Dreissena > Dreissena polymorpha. The sequence goes on from NC_068362.1 coordinate 49,869,652, forward strand.
ATGAAAAAGGAAAAGTAGTGTTTGCAATTTACAAAAATATAATACTATTTAATAGTAAAATACACCGTTTAAACATTATTAAAATTCAAAACTCCCCTATGAAGTCTTGTTAAGTCAGTTTCAAAAGCTTTTAGCTCTTCATGACCCTTTTATTATTGTTATACAATTACCACGTGGCGAAACTATCCTAGCTATTTCACTTCCGGCGTCCACTCACTAACAAAATGACATATTCAAAATGCAAACCAATCGATTGAGAATGAGTTTAGTGTGGTGGATACAGAACCATCTTGTCAAGCGGTAGAACGCCGAATACTTCGATATACGGATGGCACTTCGATAACAGTAATAAAAACTAATCCACACGCGAGAGGTGAGTTCTTCAGTTTATTTTTTTTTTGCATTTATATTTTGTTCATCAGGTTTTCAGTAACGAAGTATTGTTTTGCCGATAAATTGTACAGCACTCGATATTGCACAGAAAGAAAATCGCTGAAGAACGGTGGTTTTTAAGTAAAATAAACAATAATTTCCATCAAAAACCAGCATAAAGTGGATAATCAGTACATATTTCAACAAAATAAATTCTTAGAAATAAACTAACAACGTTTTACTTCTCGAATTAAAAAATAAATATGTATACTAACTTTGCAACATGTTAAACATGTAGTTCACACATTTATTCGAAAAACCTCAAATATTCAAAGAGTCGGATGCTACATTTTCATGGACACTTCTTTAACTGATCATCTCAATAACAATGGCACTACTGTTCCAGACACTTTTTTACAGATTTAATACACTATTTTTTACTCAATCAAAAATGCAAAATTCGCTGTTGAATGCTGTTATACATGTAGTTAGCTTGCAATACATAACAATTTCTGTATTGGCGGAAATTAAAACAAATCAACGAAAATTTGCTTCATTTTTTTATCCCTTCGAATATGGTTATGATTTTGTTTGTCGAGGTATATTAAATTAAGTTATGTTATCTGGGGGTTGAACATCTGACCATATAAGTGTGATTTTTCGATATATTATGTGTGTGTGCGCGCGCGCGTGTTCGTGTGCGCGTGTGCGTGTATGTGTCATACTTAATTTATTTTTACACCGGCGGAAGCACGTTCAAGTACCAACAGCCACCTATTAAAGATATAAAAAAAATCAACGCAAAACATGAGTGTCATTCTTAAGAATAACATAACGAACAAAAACGTCTTCATTATAACAAAAATAGATATGCAACGTTTTTTAGACAAGGCATTATTTTATTACACCAGTACATTATGAGTTACCAGGAGAAACCGTTTCAACTCATTGATGGAATTGTTTGTTGTTACTTCATGTCAGTACACCTCCTGCAACGCTTTAGTGTATTTGATCCAGAACGGTTGCTTGAGAGCTCGATTGGGAAAAGGGAAAAGTATTTTGACCTTATATACATGGGAAAACTAATTGTGATAAATAATTCAATCTATCAGATGAGCTCAGTCTATATGACCATATTTTGCGCAATAATAATTGCTTTCGAGGCACTGCCTAATCCACGCATAATATACGAGCATCAACCATTTTAAATTACGTTATTGGGAGCGAAGCGGTTCCTATAAAGAATGCATCATTATTTATTTATGAAGGTACTAAGATCATTTATTAGATAGCATGTCATGAAATCTTAAACAGCTAAAACTGCAATTGCTCCACAGAAATAAGTATGTTGAATAGTAAATTCATGTTTGAAAACAAACAACACCATTGGTTATATTTCACATGTCTTGGTAAAATAAGTTATGCATTATTGTCCCTTGTGTCGCGCTTGTCTATTCATATTGATTCATATTCAAAATGTTTGTATCCGGATGAAACGCGTGCGGAAAGTCCGGGTTCAATCCCAAAACGAACTAACATTTTTAATGCTATTTAAGATTTGCAGTAATTTTCCCAATTTATTTCAAGTTAGATTAAAAGTCAATTATACACACAAACGAATACATATTTATAAATATTAATACTCTTACTGTTTTATAAGTTATAGGAATAGCAATAATCCAATCTGTAAGCAAACATTCGCAGTCAAATCGCAGTCAAATCATCGAGGGGCTTTTTGTAAAGAGTCGTTTAGTCGGGTAATGTTTGTATTACTATTATATACAACGATGCTTAATTGATTGCCTTTGAGGAGTTTCGTTTTCTTGTAAGATAGTGGTGCTGTATGTATATATTTAATTAATGAAATTAATTAATAATTATTAATAAGGCAGTTTGTTTAATTAATTAGTTCTTTTGTATAAAATTCTCGCTGCAGTATATTTTACTACTTACACAAATTGGGGATGTATACGATTTTAACTATTTCATCTATTCAAATCAAGACAGTAAAATGTCAGTGGTTGAACTTATCTTACGGGAGATATAGCTTAGCCTTAATGTAAACACCAGGGTTCGTGCAGTCAGTAACACTTGTTGTTTATGAACGTTTACCAAGTATCGATAAACGTTTAATGTTTTTTTTTAAAGTAAACGAAAACACTCAGTTACATTAAATTGACCTTAGACAGCCAATTGAGATTTTAAAAAATCGATTTAAAATCCCTACTTGGTTAGAACGTTGTATAAACTTTTAACAGAAAAGATCAGAAAAGTTTCGACTTATGCATAAATACAGTTCATCGCAATAACAGCATACGTTTCAATAAATAACATAACATAAATAATTAATAAGAAAGAACAATTTACAAAAGAATGAAATATATGTTTACGTGAAAATGTCACGAGGATGAGGTTAATACATAGTGACCACATAATGTCAAAACGTAGTTGTAGCAAGTATTATATTATTATGTGCATATGGTCTTTGTGAATTTATTAACTAAGTGTTCAATATTTCTCTGCCAGTACCCGATGCTTATGATCATAGCGATAAATTCAGATGGACTACTGGCTACTATAGTTTCGGAGTGTACAACATTAATCCCCCTGTACCGTACAAAGCGAGCCCACCAGTTCTTGTAAGATATTCAGGTAAGGCGTAATTAAATAAAATATTTAGTTGTTTGTTAACTTATTTTGTATAAAGAAATTTGCAACATCCTCTTTGTGTCGGTATCATCCTGTTTGTTTGGTCGAGTTTAAGTATGTTTGTGTATGCAACATTTAATAATTCCGTTTGTGTGTTTGCCGTTCTTTTCCTGTTGGGCGATAATCTTTCTGTCATTGCATCCGTCAGTATTGATGTTATATTTTTTAGACGAAACGTTCTATTCAAACACAATTTCTTACATGATATATTACAGAAGCCGATCTGTTTATTTACGTCTTCAACCTCAATTTTTACATGAAAACCGATCCAACTGGTGAATTTCGGGTGATTCCTGAAGATGTGAACGAATTTAACCTGATGCTAGGCACTCTAAAACTAAAGTTAATTAGTCATGCCGCAAATTGCATCTTATCCGACTGTGGACTTAACTATCGTTGGAAACAATATGCCGGGAAAATAGAATCAATTAGGTAATAAGTTCAATTACTTTCACGAGATACACGATGGTTTAATAACCAATCATTTTTTGTGTGGTGTTGGTGTTGTTTTTTATTCTTTGTGTATTTTTTGTTAATTAGTTTTGTTGTTATTTTTGGTTATTGCTTTTTGGAGGAGGGGGCACATGGTTGGAGCGCAATCATGAAAACAAATAATTTATCAGATCACTCCTGAATTAAAATATCAGTCTTCTACAGTAACAAACATATTTTTTCCACTTCTTAGGTGCATGAAATTTTTTTTTTTTTTTGCTTTCCTGAACAAGTTAAATATTGTATCCCAAAACTAAGAAAATATCAAATGTTTCTTCCATGACACAGCAACGGCACAGTGAAGTTCCGTTTGTTCGTATGGCCGCCGTCCTCCCGGCTGGTATCAACATTGGAGATGTACCAAACTGTGCTGCGAAGCCTTAATATATCATTGCTGAACGCCATCGTGTTTCGATCTCAATATATATTTTTCGAAGGTTCATCATACATTTTATGGAACAACACATCTTTAGTCCTACGAAGCACCAGTAAGCTTTGTTTTCATGTATTTAGAAAAAATCTTAAAAGGCGGATTAGTTAAATCCGACATCCGTTGGAGACTGTATTTCTTTAAAGTACGCGATGATTATATAATTACTGCCGACTACTATTAATTTTCAAAACGTGGTTACGTTCGGAGTATAAGATTATGTTAACAAGTTTGATTTATTTCAACATAAACAATGTGTATTGTTCGATGAGCTCTGAATTTCCACATTTCATTATTAAGTTTTATCGGTATTCTAACAATGTATTTGTAGCTTACAAACTTATATGCAGCTTTGGTAATTGTTTGTCGTTCATTAAAACTCTTAGTACTTCGCTGGTTTTTTTAATAAATATTTTCAGTCGCATGTTCGAGGCTTGAGGTAGAAGTGGACTCGAAGGTGTTAACATTCTCGGTTACACGCATAGGAGTGATGGGATACAGCCGGGAGAGATGTTATCTAGGTAGAGTGTAGGGGACTTTTAACCTAAAGCTTATAGATAAAATTCACGGTTACAAGTTTAAGAAAGAGAGGATACAGAAATGAGACGTGTTATCCAAGTAGAGTGTAGGAGAGATCTAACATAAGAATTCAGATAAAATTCCCGATACACGCATAGGAGAGAGAGGATAAAGAAATGAGACGTGTTATCCAGGTAGAGGGTATGGGAGAATTAACATAAGGCTTCCAGATGAAATGCCCGGTTACAAGCATACGAGATATGGGATACAGTCGGGAGAGGTGTTTTCCAGGTAGAGGGTAGAAGAGAGTTAACATAACATTTCCGGTCATGGCTCGGTAGGACAAACACTTTTTTAGACATAGGCTCAACCGTCTAATTGGAGGTTTCAAACACAAACTCATACGCGATTTTATCACTCTATACAAAAGCTCTGTAGCGATTGAAATACTTAACTTCTAATTCGAGACACCTGCAAAAGCTCACCCGGACATAAGCTCACATGTAAACACGTCGCCGGCGATGGCACGTTTCTCAAAAAATCAAGCCAGTAAGATATTAGCCTTATATTACCGCTAATTAAAATGGAGAGTCAAATTAAAATTGTCAGTTTTAATAAGGACATAAATAATGAAATCGTGTCTAAGCCGTTGTATTGCCGCTTTCAAATTTCGGTAGAGCGTTTGTCACAGTTGGTAAAATCACGGGAGAGCTTTTCTCCGGAGTTGTTAGATAATTGGAGAACTTTTGTTCTGGAAAGAAGGGTAGTACAATCACGAAGGAGCTTTTGCCCGGGGTGATAAAATGAAGGAAAATATTTTCCCCAAGGTAGTGAAATCGAAGGCGAGCTTTTGTCCGGGGTATTTTAATCACATGACAGCTATTTTGCGGGGTAGAACAGCAATGTTAGAACTAATATCGGGGTAGTAAAATTACTTGAGATTTAATATCCGGACTAGTAGAATCACTGAAGAGTTTATATCCAGGGTAGTAAAACCGCATGGGAGCTGTTGTATGCTCCCTCTAATTTCATGGTTGAGCTCAAATTCGGGACAGCTTTTGTCCGGACACCGTCGTGATTTTCTAATCAGACATAACAGAAAATAACAGAAATTGCATTGAGACTTGAACATAGTACATTGTCTTCGTTATGAAAATAGTTCTACAACAAAGATCATATGATCACAAGTAACTGACGCATAGTAATGATTTACCATTGTAAAATTATTTATAAAATCGAATCAATTAACATAAAGTTAAAAAAAAAAGTGTTAATGAAAAATTACCTTCTGTGAAGCCTTATTAACGTTCAACATTCATTGTTTAACGCAGAGCTTATTTAAGATACATGTAAACCGGTAATGATCGTTTTTTGCATGAGTTCATAGGTTCTTAAAATCTAAATACCAATGGACGTGGGTAATATTTTGAGTTAAAGCGTTTTCTGCTTAAGGAAAAAACATATTCAAATAAGAATAAATAGTGTTCGCCTTATATACCATTTTAGTCGCAGAATAAACAAGGCATTTCTTCTTGTCAATTGCGATATCAACCATTCTGCTCGGTTTGGATTCTTAAATGAAGCACTGAGATTCTAAGTCAAGAAATAAACATACTTAAACTTCTAAATAATAATTCAAATGTATACATTTGTGGTATTTTTATATCCAACGAGCAGGACTTTATAATGACCTTACACATACTTGTTTAAAACCATTAATTACTCTATTTTTAAAGTCGCTATTTTTCATGGACACATAGTTATATAAAATCGTCTGTATGTTTGATACATTGTTTTTATTTCCCTTCCGCAAATCAGTGTATGCTTCTTTAAACACTGTTTGCAAAGTTATGTTATCACTGTATGCAACCTTCAGCCATTTTTTTCAATTTACATAATTTTTCATTAGTAAGGGGAATCTATAATGTTCGCCATATATTCCGGCTATGCATATGTTAATCCTAACCTGCAATTCACGCTTACAGACCTTAAGATGTATATCAAAATACTTAAACAGGGGAATGCAAAATAGGAGTCACAAAAGACTCAAATGAGTGACTCAAGAGTTTAGCTTTGAAGTCAAATGAACTGCATTCACACAACTATGCATTTAAAGCTGCTAACATGTTTACATTACGATATTATATATTACAATATAGGTTTCAAATATTTAAAAAAAACGCAACATTCGTTCACATTTATTGTGGGTTGGCTATTGAAGATCCAATGGTGCGTAAGGAGCAATCACACAAGGTTATGGAATTCCAAAAACTTAAGTACAGCGCTTATGTAAGCAATTGAGTCGAGTTACTATTAATTCCTTTGTCTTTCCTTCAACAGACATATCATCAACAAACAAGACTATCTGAACAATATGATCAATATTCAAGCCAGACCGTATTTCATTTTGAACATATTTTCATAGAAAATAGACAGACCTTTTATTTGAAGTGCACAATGTGCATCGTCAACATCACATTTGGTTGGTATTGATATATCAGCATGTAAACGCGCAGCAAACACGCGGCAACACATTTGAATGCGTACAAAAAATGTATATTGAAGTACCGTGGATGAACAATTGGTTGATTGCAGAAATTGTGCATACTTTTTGTAATATATCAGGCAAGGCTAATAATATAACGGCGCAAGGCTTACCGAGCCGTTAATTTATTCGTGCTGAGCCTGATATATTCCAAAAAGATCAGGCAGGAACCTGTTTTTCTGTTTATCAAACCTCTACGTCCCCGATTTTGAACAAATTATGAAAGAAAACGCTAAAAAAATACCAGTCTCGCGCTACCATGGTTCTAAGCCTCGCATGATAAACTTGATCTTTATAACAAACTCACATAATATTCTCTATATATTTCTTAAGTGTACACAAATTGCATGTTGAGATCGTTTTATCCCCATAGCCCAGAAATAATTCCAAACACGACAGGGTGACACTGTGCATTGCTTTAACCTAATAGTGTTTCTAATTTAAAATGTAGATGTATCTTAAACACATAGCGAGTTTGAAATTAATCCGGCTTTAATTAATTGATATTTATTTAAAAAATAATTGGTTATAATTTGAATAACTGAATTCTGATTCTATAATCATTGACTTAATACATTGATATAGCAAGAAATATTATTGGCCATTCGAAGGTACGTAAGCCGGGTTGTTTCTATTGTTTTATTGTAGAGACGCTGATGTATGAATTTTTTTTTAATGATTTTAGACAAGAGGTTAAACACGGCGTATGAACACAAGTATAAACCCCGTGATCAAACCATGGCACCCTCCCGTATGCCTGTTCGAATCTCGTCAATTAAGGAAAGCTGTTTTCCAAATCATGATACACGAATATCGTCTGCTTTTATCCAAAAGTGCGACTTTGCGCTTAACCAATTTTGGATTATTTTGTTTGCATTTAAATTGAATACTCTAATATCAATTTTGATTCGATCGATTTTCGAATATTCAAATATTCATTCCCATTCCTAAAAAATGTTAAGGCCAAGAAATCTATGTTTATTACGTATCATACAGTATTAATTAGAAATAAGAACACTTTAATGATATGTATGAGCCGCCGTATGCGAAAATTGGGCCAGCGTATCCCTAGTCTAGTCCGCACAAACACGCACTTTTGTGAGAAGCTACGTTTTCCGCAATAAGGTCGGCAATTTTCTTTTATGTCATAAACGGGCATGGTAGCTCCTAACTAGTCTAGCGAATGCACAGGCTTGCCTGGAGCTACGCTGGCCGCAAAAGGCATAAACCCATTTTCTCAAATGACTTGCAGACAACCAAGCCCTGGCGACTGCTGACTGCACCGGTAGTTACGAGACAGGGGCCGTCTGGCAGAATATCCTGCTGTCCCCTGCCTGCGGGACCGTGCCAGAATACAATCAGTCTAGTAGCACCAATAGCCTTCATGAGCTCTCCAAGGTACAACTGTTTGCATTTTGTTTATACGGAGCACAAGGTCCGCATAAAAGGTTATGGCTTGTGGGGCGAACTACTTCACTATTTAATGAATTGTATAAAACGAAGGGCATTTTTGTAAATGCAACCCCTAACATCTAGGGTTTTATCCTGTTTTCGTGTCCCTTACCTGATTTTTTTCCCAGATGTATTCACAAAATATTTATATGTATATACAAATAATTCTTAACGTAAGACTTTATATATAAATATATTTATAAAAAAGCATGTTCATAATATGACAGTTAAATACATTACGAGAAACATGACAACGACAAGAGTTTACCAAATATAGTGTCAATGTAACTGATTAATGTGTATTTAGGCATGTCGAATAATCCATGTGGTTCCCTAAACTCTTTGATTTATAGTGAATTTCTTTTTCTTTTTTTGTGTGCATATTTCTTCGATAAAAACTGTGTTTGCATAGTATTTATACTATTTTAGAAATAATTAAATTTTATTTTGTCGAGCCCATAAACGTGACAACACGTGCGTCATAATTAAGTTTGCGAATTTTATTTTGTACTATTCTCTGAGAACTGTCAATAGCCCATTATCTTAGTCGTGTATTTAGGCACTCTTTAAATGAGCCACGTTATAAAAATGATGGGTGCTTTGCCATATGAGCCCAGGGTAGCTCCAGACCAACCTGAGAATAAGCCCATTCTGGTCAGAAACCACCCTGTCCACTATAAGATCCACAGTCATGCAAGTTTTCGTGGTCTCAGTAGCGGTCAGCGTAGCACCTGTACAGAGTTCGCGAATGCGCAGGTTGGTCTGGAGATACCCTGGCTGCTTATGACATAAGACTCATTGTTGCATGATGTGGCCCAATAAGTTGTGTTATTACTGGCATAATTTTCTGTTTTAGCGTGTGTTTGCACAAATGTTAACGGAAATGTTCAAATTAGAAACGTATTAGATTGGTGAAACATCAATTTGTTAATATTAAGTGTCATATGTTTTTGCAAAGCCTTAAAGCCTTTTCACACATTTTGGCAAGTATTGAAATTTGTCAGTAAATGCTTAATATTGATAAATGTAAACGTTTGATCTAAAATGCTCCAGTAAAAAACAAGAATAAAATTAAAGATAGAAAAAGTAACACTCAACTTGGCTCGAACCACTGACACCGGGAGTAAAAGTCTATCGCTTAAACCACTCGACCATCCGTGCTTATATAGAGAGAGATGAATTTTATACTTTATATAAGCAATCCTCGTAGGATCACAAAATATAACGGCAACAACAGAACTCTCCAAATTATTCAATTGTTTCGTGTTGCACCGCTTTATAATTTTCAGGATTTAAAATCGTCAAAAATGCATAAAATAGATATTTTAGAGCATGGTAAATGTTCAGTATTACTGTTTCCTCACAAATATCATAACTACAACGAAAATGCGCGAATCTGACACAATTGGTTTTTAATTGTGTCAATTTACCAAAACGTGAAAAGACCCCTTTAAATGTCATTCAGTACAACTAATATATTGCACGTTATATTGAGCAAATGAAAAACTACTGCAGTCGACTCATTCATTCAAATTATCATACTTACCACTGCATTTGTTTCAGACCACAATGGACGATAGTAACTACGTAGACATTCTACGGAGCACCGTCAATCTTACGTTTCCCGATGTCAACGTCACGGAGGCTGACGTTATATACACGGCGGACATACTGAGTAACTTCCTGGATACAACCTTAAAGAGGAACGAAACGGTAATGTTGATACTACGTTGTTCTTCGTTTCTGTGATATTGCGTATGTGGTTTATGCAGTGTTCGGGTTACCATAAAATTGCATTAAGTCCGTAGAATTCGGTGCCTAAAAATATGTTATGTCCCAAACAGATAGTGTTGACTCCGATACTTCGATCAAATTATTTACATTAAGTTATGTTGTTTTATGTATTTGATCAACTACCTAATAAATTAATATACTTAATACATCAAAAGTTAGTAGAAGTTATTCAAAAAAATGCAGATGTCACCTTATTTTAACTTCCACTTTGCAATGGCTGAGTCGTTTTCATTAATGATAGCTTACTGTTCAGCTCACCTCACGGTGAATTAATGGGACAATTTTGTCAGGTGTCCGTCCCTCCGTGACATGACATGCGTGCGTCTTCTGACTTTTTTCCTCAAACGATATTCAATTGACCGAAATTTCACAGGAATGTTTCTTGGGTTCTCCGCTATAAAAAAATCAGCTTGTTTCGGTCCATTGATAATTTGATTTATGGGGACCAATAAGGGTTTTAAACATGAAATGGTGATGAAAACATAAACAATATTCTTCTCGGAAACCACAAGGCCCAAATGTTAATGTTTCGGCAAGAACCATCGCATTGTTTCAATTATGCTACTCTGTTTAAAACTGGACCTGTTTTGTGCGTCATCAGTTTGAAACAGATATATATGGGGGAATACCGTTAAATATCTTCTTATAGGAAACCGCAAAGCCAAGCCAAGGGCTTTATTAGGATGTCTTCTATCATGTTAAATCTAATTTTACCCTGGTATCAAATCTGGCCCCGCCCCGGAGGCACTAGTTTTACATATCCGTATATAGGGAAAACCTTTCATCATGTTCTTGTCTAAAACCACAATGCTCAATGCTGTCATGTTTGGTATATTACATCATCTGCTGTAGGTGCTCTACAAAGTTTGTTAAAATAATTAACAGGGGTCTAAACTGGCTACTGTTATAGGCAATACCTGTAAAGATCTCATTCTATGATACCACAAAGCCCAAAGCTTTCATATTCGGTTTGTGGTATCATTTAGAGATCATCTACACATTTTGTTAAAGTAAAGCCCCTTGGACCAACCTGGCTCCGCTTCGGGGTCACTATTTTAATATTGATTTACATATGAAATACTTTTCGATCTCTTAGATATAAATGCCTGGCACTACACAGCTAAAGTTTTTTAAATCTGGTATGTAGCATCAACTAGTAGTTTTCCTCATATTTTTATTTGATTATTCTCCTTGAGTCAAAACTTGCCCGCCCTGTGGGTTACCAGTTTTCAATTGACTTGCATTAGGAAAAACGTTAAGGTAAAGTATTTTCTGAGACCCAAAAGCCCAATTCTTTCTATTTCGGTGCGTAACATCATCTAGAGGTCATATGCAAAGTGTGTTCAAATAGTGCCCCTGAGATAAAAACTTGGCTCGCCCAGTAAATAATCAGTTTTACATAGACTGATATATGGAATGTCTTGGTACATCTTGTTTATTCCGCAATGTAAACACTGTTACGTTGGGTAAAGAGCGTCATATGGAGGTCCTTAACAAAATTTGTTCTTATTTTTCCCCTCGGGTAAAAACTGAGCTCTCATGGGGGTCACCAGTTTTAAATAGATTAAGGTGGTGTAGCCAGCGATGCTTTTATATTTTGTATGTTTAATCATCTAGAAGTTACGTTAAAATTGTGCCACTTCGTTCAAAGCTAACTTTGGTTCGGTCAAAGTTGAAAAGGCCAGGGTCGCATTTTGAAAACAAACGAATAGAAACATGTATTTTTTTTAATTATCATCAACAAGAATGACCAGAACTACGTTTTTTTACATAAGATATGCTATCCGGTGTAAATAGTCCTTAAAATGACGTGTTTATAGATTTTCGTATTTTGGAGAAAAACTTCATTATATGAATTGACTAACACAACTGTAAATAAAAGAAAACACAATTATGATTATGATTTGGAACAAATATGATATATATCCCTGATGTTCGAACCCCGCCCTCAAAATACAAAAGTAAGCACGTTACCACAACACCACGCAGGCATGGAATTGAGTATAACTCTATTTGGTATTACCAGCGTTACAAAGGCTTTATAATTATTTCGACTTCGATTAATGATCACACATAAATTAACAGATATGTCAAACATTTATCTTAGTCGGAAGTGTTGTTTTTCCTTTTCTTGAATTTATTCATGCATTGTATTTTGAATCCAGAACATTATTTGGAATCAATATTGTGCCAAGCTCTGAACAATTTCTTTTAAAATAATGATAAATTATTATATGGTTGTTATTATATCATGTAGCAGTTATAGAGGTCACCTTTCAAATAAGACAATGTCTTGGACAACTATTCTAGCCACAATGTGCTCTTGGTTAGCTATTGGAATACCGTATTGACATTCGTCTGTTATTGAGTGCGTGCTTGCGTGTAAACGTTTCCTTCACAAGACATCTTTTCCTTAACTGCTTGACATATTTCCATTGATCTTAAAAGGAATTGTCCTTGTGTGAACCTTTTTACCATTGTTTAAGGTCACAGGGCCAAACATTCATTTAAAAAATGAAAACGTTTAAAGATATCATCTGAAAGCCCATTACCCAGAGGTTAAATGTATGGAATGCGACACTGTTATGTAGTCCTCTTAAAAGTTTGTTTAAATCATCATATCGGGTCAACGTGCGCCCCGCCAAGGAGGAAACTTATATGTCAAATCTTCTTCAGCGAAACTGCCAGGAACGTTTGTTTATAGCTATTTCAAAACATCGTATAGTGATCCTATGCCATGTTTAGCTTAAATCATGCCCTTGGGGTGAAATTAAGCACCGCCTTTATATGTGTATATAATAAATTATGTCAAAATCTTCTCATTTGAAACCGCATGGACCGGTAGTTTCTTATTTATTATATATTATTGTATATTGATCATCTTCCAAGCTTGTTTAAAGCATGCCAAATGCGTTAAATGTAGCCCCACCCTTGGGATAACTTGTTTTCCTTATATATGTGTATACTGAACTCTTTTAGAAACATCAGTGTATTCGCACGTGCCGATGGTTTGGTTTTTATTATATAACAACGTAGAATGATCCTCTTCTAAGTTTGTTCTAATCATGCACAAGCCATTGAGGAAACTGGTTTTTCTTATACGTATAAAGTGACAACTTGGAAAGTCTTCTCTGATATTGCCAGGTCCAGAGGTCTGGTATGTATGTACTATTAATCGTATAGTGGTTCTCACCAAGTTAGATAAAACCATGCTCATGTGGTCTTAATTTGCTCCACCCGAAGCTTGCATGTGTATATAGACTTTATATCATATTATTAGCGAAATAAAAGAACATATCTCATAGATGTAATATTTTGTATGCAATATCAGAAAATGGTCCTCTACTAAAATTGTTCAAATTCAAAATCAGGTTTCGAAATTTAACACAATTGTGTAACGGTGCGATATTTAAAAATAGTGGTTTAGTTAGAAGCATATTTTCAAATTATAACCTTGTCAAAAGTAGCCCCACACCGTGGGTCTTTAGTATTATACCACTTAGCTTAATTTTCAGTGAGTGGACGTTTAAGAAACCCCAGGATCATATTGTTTGAGAGTGAATTGGGATCATGTTCATTTTAAGTTAGTTTTGACTAATAAACTCTACAATTTTTTAAGCGTCCCACATATGCGACACTGAATGAATGCTTGCGTCCTTCGCAAAATGATTGCGTAATTAGATACGTTTACAGCGAACACGCGAACACTGGTTAATTTTAATGATAAATTGCCTATGCAACTTTTTGTCGTCCAGATATAAGTACGGTTTTTAAAGCTTAAAGTGTACTGAATGAACATGAAGTATACCTCAGAACCGTGTATTTTTTTTTTTTAACTAACCATTTGACACCACAAACTAAAAATTATAACAGGATATTAGAAGGATTTGCCGCAACGGAAATTCATGAAATCAAATAACCATATCTGAATTTTCAAATTCAAATTTCGCCCGCGATGTTCATTTTCCGCACAATCGATTTTTGTTTTTGTTGAGCGTTTTTATACTGCATTTGTTAATGCCTACATTTGTTACGATATTTAATGGTTATTTTCCGTAAAACTGATGATTGTAGACAATGGGCGTGTTAAGCTGTTTGGTCGTGTCTTAAACGAAGAATCATTGTCAACTATTTCTTTAGAATATTGAGTTAAATATTTTTGCTTTTGATTTGTTGCCACTGCTTCTGAATAGAATATGTCGACGCAATTGTTATAATATATGCACCATGGCAATTGGATTTGGTTTATATAGAACATCAAAAAACATTACGTGAAAATTTCAAGCTAGCAAATATAAATATACCTTAAAATACATTGTAGTTGTTATTGACTTTGCTGAGATTGATGACAAAATTCTTTCATAGCTTTCACAAATAATTTCGGGACAAAATCCGGCAAACAACCGATCAGATTTGGTGTGGATTTCGACACCTTAAACGTTATAGAAAATGCCTAAGAATGATCTTAACGTGTGGCCGTTTCTCCAAGAGTTTCATTACACGTCATTCTGTGCTGTGACGCAACTCATAATAACAAAACTAAATTATATTTATATTAAGTGCATGCCCTTTTTAAATATTACAAACGTGATTTCAAATTACATTTAATTAACTTCATAAGTTTGATTAAACAACTGATTGATTATATTTCAGGTATTGGGCTCGGTCTTGAAAATAACGAACAACATTCTCTTCACGAACAGAGATACCATCAACAACGCACAGAAGATTACAAACGCGGCTAACAGGTGATTCAAACATTACAATAGATCATTGATGCGGCAAACAGGTGAGTCAAATAGAACCTTATATGCCTAATGCAGCCAACAGGTGGGTCAACTATAATTACAGATCATGGGTGCGACTCGTAGGTGGATAAAACATAAACATAGTTTACTTACGCAGCCATAAGGAGGGTCGCACCGAAAAATAAACAGATGGTTCAAAATATTCGTAGATCACGAATGCTGCCAAAAGGTGTGTCAAACAGAACCATAGATCATTAATGCGGCCGACAGGTGAGTCAAAAGAACCATAGAACATGAATGCGGACAACAGGTGAGTCAAACAGAACCAAAGGTCATGAATTGGTTAATTGGTTCATTAAATTGGCATATCTAAACGGGAAGCGGACAACGACAACGAGCGAGGCCTTGTATAGGGGAGATAACCCTGGGTTATTGTTAGAGTTAGGGTAAGGGTAAGGCTAACCCTTACCCAAGTTGACCGCTTCCCTATCTAAACTCGAATAATATACGTTGAGAGGTCACAATAAACACTTTTTTTTATAACGATGTCATTAATAGCGAGCCTAAGAGCAATTTCATTTTAAATACAATGATAAATACGATAGCATTATTTTCCTTTGTGAAAGAAAAGAATTGCATAAGTGTGTAAGTTTTCAAGACCTCTTTGTTACTTAAATAATAAATTTCGCCTTTGTAAGAAAATACAAAGTCGTTATTACACATCGTCAGTATACACGAACAAACGAACAAATGGAACTGCGAGTATGCGATTACCGAATGTGGTATTAAGCGCTATACCCTAATATACATTTCATCGTCATTTTGAGTAGAAAGATGATATACATTCGCGTCAGTTTCCGCTTCCTTGAAAAGTTTTGCTTTCGTAGAAAAAACATAATCCTAAATCGTCCTCAGATTGCGCCGAACTAAAGAAGGTCCATATTTGATCAAAAACACAAATTATTTTTTTTAACTTGTTCCTTTTATTTTTGCTATATTTTTACATGGTACTGACTATTAAAACACTGAATAAAAACTATTTCAGAATTATACAATCAGTGGACGAAATCACCAGCCGAATAGAATTTCCGCCCCTCATTAATCAGAATAATAAGTCGGCATCGTTTGTGGAAGACTACGTTGCGAGCGAAGTGTGGTTGCAAAGAGGAGATGGGCGTGTGGTGATTGGTATCAGTGTCGAGAGCGACAGCGACAAAAAGATCGAACCTTATTCACTTACATCATTAGTCGGGGAATCAGAAGTACAATTGAACAAGGCAGATGCTGCGATATATCTTACAGAAAATCTGGTAAAAGGTGTGTGTGTTTGTGTGTGCGCGTGCGCGCGGGTGTGTGTACTGTTGAAATGGTTTTATTGCTTCTACCTGCTGTCGATAAACAACCGATATGTAGACGGTTTGATAAAAAAGGAACGTTGTCCGCAATATGAAATGCTAGTAAGACGGCCATGTTTCTTTTCTGTATTTTGTCCTCCTTATGTGGAAAGTAGATTGTTGGCATATCTATTAGATATCCGCTTTCAATATCATATAATACTGTTTGTGTTTAATCTGTACGACAAATCATGAGCCATTATTAAGAATCTTTGTTTTTATTTTGTCTTAATGAATTACCACTACAACTAACAGAAGGATAAAACTCGTAAACCATTTACACATTCTTTCCAAAAAATACTTGTGTTATTCAATATGAACGTAATCCTAAAAAGTTTGGGGAAAAACACATATATGTAAGATCCTGCACTCGCTATCGTTTGTAAATATTGTTAAACTCTTGTTTTAAGGTGATCTTACAAAGCTGGCGTTCCACGTGTACAGCAGGACGTATCTGTTCTCGGACAGCAGTAACAGGTTTGACGTCCAGAGCAGCGTTGTCGCCGCCAGGCTCACCAGGAAAAACAAGGAGGTCCGGGATCTGGGAAACGAGTTCGTTACGGCGGTTTTCCATTTATCCGAGGTAGGTAGAAATGAAGGCAGTTGGGCAATAAGCTATGTGTTCGATATATTCGAGGTAGGTAGGCATCTAGACAATGAGTTAATCTCCTCTGTGTTCAATAGTACTAAGGTAAGTAGGAATAAAAGCAATAGGTTAACATCTAGGCAATAAGTTCATCAGTTATTTGTTCCAAATATCCGAGGTAGAATGTACGCTAGGCAGTGAGTTCTTCAACATTGTGTGCATTATTACCAAGGTTGGTAGGTATCTATGGTGAAATTCCGAAAAGCTGCAATTGGGATAAATAGCAATTATGTGTTTTTTCAGGTGTTTTTTCGCGTTTCTCCAATTAGAATGATATTGTACAATTGGCCTGGACATGACTTTGTGTGTGTTTTTTGGCATTGAGATAGTTAAAATAACACATATTACAGATTTATTGTCTTAAAATGTTCTTGGTAACTGTATTTATCATTTAATCCTACCATCATTGTTCTTTCTCCAGACACACGCCAACTTGGTGTGCGCCTACTGGGATTACAACACCAACAATGCTGCCGGTGGTTGGAGGACCGACGGATGTAACCTCACACGTGTCGACGATGGCGGGGATGTAATTGTCTGCAAGTGCAACCATCTGACTAACTTCGCAGTTCTTGTTGTTAGTAAAGGGATATGTGTTACCTTATCATCTATTTAAATGTGTATAACTCTGAGAATATGTATGAGAACACTATTATTATGTTTTCTATACTTGTTATATGAGATACAACGAGTGCGTGAAATATTCTATGTATTATATTTATATGTTCAATTTTACAATAAGCAAACGCCTTCGACCCTGTCTGGCAATATTGAATACTTTACTATCTTCTGACGGTTGCTGGAGTGGATTTTAATATGATTACACTTTGTAATTTTACATCGCGGCGGCCCGAATATACATTCCGTTGCCTATTATTTTGGTTAGCTGGGCTTTCATGAAAAATGTCCTCATCCATTAATTTAAATTGTTTTTTTATAATTGCATGTACGTTTCCAGGATCTCAAAGCTAACCGTGAGCTGTCTCAGACTGACAAAATCGCCCTGGGCATCATGACAAAAGTTGGTCTCATTCTCTCCATAATTGGACTCGGGCTGACGATTTTGAACTTCCTGATATTTAGGTAAGTGCGTATCATGATTAAACAAACTAGAGTATGGTCACAATATTTATTTCGTAATTTAGTTTTGAGAGTGTCATTCGCCATGAATGCGTTTATATTTACTATGCAACATAAATGCACCTTAACGATGGTAAGCTATGATTTTTATTTTTCTCTGTCTAATAAGCTTAATAGAAAATTCGTGTGTAGTATTCTTGGATTTGTAAATGGTCATACAGATTGAGCTATTGATTTAGCAACTTAAAGGGTTTTCATTTCGAAATTTAAGAGTTAAATTGACTTTAATAGACCATTCCAGAATTTAGTCATTACCCAATTATCTCCCCTGAATACTGAACAGAACAGAACAATACTTTATTTCTCCCAGGTATAAATAGATACAACATGGGGTACATACATGTATAATATACAAGTTACAAAATACATATCATGTTTCTGGTTTAAGTGTGGTACATGTTGGTGTAGGGGGGAAGTCATATAATCAATCAATGTGAATCGATAAGCAGTTTTAATAGATGCTTCGATATTTTATAGTTTTTAATTCGTATTACGGTAAAGATGAAATGAGCATATGTTTACAAAAATAATGTATGTAATGATAGTGAAAAAAGTAATTATAATACCAACCACGGCAATGATAATAATAATAATAATAATAATAATATCAATAGCAATAATAATAATAATAATAATAATACTCTCCGCGTCCGCAATTACACTGCTGCCTAACAACCGGTTACATATATAAGAGAGCACCGATTATTCAACGGATGAATTTCTTTCAAAATTCTAAGGCCTTCATGACATGGCCTTGGTTTTTTTTTGTAAAACTTTTTGTTTGTCCAGCAAATTGTATGAAATAAAGTTTTTCTGCTAGGGGAGATGTTACGCTAGTGTTATAACAAAAAAATGTTTGAAAACATGCATTTTTTAAGGTATTTGTTTAGGAAAACCAACACGTTGACACATTAAAAAAACATTAAATTAAATTAAATGCAATATTTTTCATTTTGATTATTTACATCAATCTTAATATCGTGTTAGATTTTGCATTCCAGTGTTTAATTGCCTTTTGTTCTGCATAAACCGATTATCTCGTTTTGATCAGATATTGTCCAGACTTAACTAACAACATGGTGTCATAAATCACATCGGGTGGCGATGACAGTCTGGTCATTAAACACAATTGATGATGCCAATATGTCTTCTCTTTCTGGTAGTATTAAGCAGTCATTTTGTTAAATAATTTACCCCCGACATACTTAACAGTTGCGTACATTAGATATGTTACATATTGTACCAATTAAAATGTCCAATATAGAATATCAGAAATTGTACACCGTAAAAATACTAGCCCGTTTAATGTATGAAAAAATAAAGTTTTTAATAATAAGAAAATTTACGTAAAAACATTTAACGTATTTAGCGGGTATCGGTTAATCAAAACCACGTCATTCCGTATGAAGATTTAATGTTACGGCAATGCACGAACGACATCATAAAAATAAGAAATTACATTTGACACCAACGAGGCTAAATAATGTTTTCAAAAAATAATATATGTTTATAGATACATGTGTGTTAAAATGTTAGATATTTGTCACTCATACTCACTAGTAACGAGTTTTGAATATACATGGATACACAGTTCAATTTGCCTCATGCGAAGTTGTGTTTTTCAGTGATATGTTAATTTTCCTCAATAGCGTCATTCTCAGTACAAAACCCATCAAATTAAAATTAAATGTAAATATCGCCATGCACTTCGCCTTGAATAGGGCTTTGTAGTACGTTTATTTTCAATGCACCCCCTACACTTTCTATCACTCATTTGTTTATCTCACTAGCGTGCGTACTCATGCCATTGATAATTATATTTTTATAATTGTCCCCTACCGGTGAAACCGGAGGGGACTTATGGTTTGCGCTATGTCTGTCTGTCAGTCTGTCTGTTTGTCATTCAGTCACACTTTTCTGGATCCTGCGATAACTTTAAAATTTCTTCATATTTTTCATGAAACTTGAAACATGGATAGATGGCAATATGGTGATTATGCACGTCATTTCATTTTGTTCCTACGTCACGAATTCTGGTTGCTATGGCAACAAATATACAAAAATACTGACAATGGTGGAGTTTCACCGGTAGGGGACAATATTGCTTGGCAATCTCTTGTTAGATGTATATTTATTTTAATTTATTGAAGCTTTTCTGCATTAAATAATACTGCTGATGCATAGAGCTTTTTGTTGTGTCAAATTGTCGGCCTTTCCGTCTTCAGATAATCTATACTTTGATGCTAATGACGCGTTTTTTAAAGATGCAAATATATGTATTAATAAATTCGTTTGGCACTAAATAATATATTTTTGAAATATTATTTAGTTGTTGTTTTTCCGAGTTTCTTTTCGATTAATTGACTAAACAAGTGTCGTTATCCATATGTTTTGCGTTACTGCCTATAAAATACATTTTTATGATTTTAAACATTATAGCTGTTAAATGATTCCAAAGATGAAAATCTATTCCACTAGATATATTCACATTCTCTTCATCTTCCGTATAATCACCTAAAAGATCGTCAAGATCAATAACACTCTCCCATGATAAAAAGTTCGGGTTGTTTTCGTGACATAATTCCAGCTCACAAAATTTAATTTAAATCCAACAATTTTTTATCTCTGATTTCAGTTAGAACAAGAAAAATAATGGAATGCGTATCAAAAATATCATACTAAATATAATATGTTATGATTTTAGAATATAGAGTTTTACCAATTGAGACCAATTACAACCAATAAGCGGTAATTAATTTCGCGAGAATCTTTAATAATTATTTATTAAAATATAATCTGCTTGATGTTGCGGCTATTAAAAACAACACAACAATACATGCGTGAATTGTTTGTAAAAAGTTAAAAGTAAATCGTCCAATCAACTACATAATATGAGCGACTGAACCGGCAAGTTTTCGCCAATGATTACCACTTGTTTACACACATACAAATCAAATACACGAAAGCATTTTAAACATTTTATTTGTAACAATCAATCTCAACTTCAAATAATCATTTTAACAACAAAAAATGTGATAATCGCCTGAAAACAATTCAATAAGTAATTTATTTATCCGACATCGGCGAAGCGGGTATTCTCAACGTCTTTGGCTTTTGTAATCGCAGACTCGCAGAAGTTGACAAAAGTGTAATGGCGGACAATCACGTGACTGACAAAATGGCGGCGGTCTAATTATACATTTTAGAATGATCTGTACCGAACAAAACAAATTCAACACAAGTGAGACATTTTGTTATTTGTGAGCATTAACAACAAAATAATGTCAAATAATTTACATATCGGATATTTTCTTAGTAGCATGCCCATTTAAGGAAGGCACTCTTCCAATCCTAACTTGTTTACATCTTTATATTATTATAAATCTGTTCAGTCATCATTTTGATAGGAAAACACGCACGCACAGGTTGTGTAATGCTTCTAATATAAATCATTAAATAAATATTTTAATAAGAATAATTAAAACCAACCATCTGTTTTAAGGTGATTATTGCCAAAGTATTAGGCTGTTACACAAAATGGGTAGCAAATTTAGATATAAATATATATATTCCATAAAGTTGTATATTTTCAAAATTTAAATATGTCAAACATATTGAACCGAAAAACAATGTGTATGTGATAGAATATGCTAAAGAAAGATCAAGTATTGAAGCTTCATCTGAAATATATAATACTTTCCAAATATGGGCTTGACAATTGTATATGCATGGATGAAAATGTAGTAAAACAGGATAATTAAAATTGCATTACATTACCTTATGCTCTTTGGTATAGTGGTATCTACCTTATTGTACCACGTGACAGTTCTTTTATTGATATACAAGCAATGTAGAGAAACAGAGAATTCTACTAAGGTAAGTGTCGAATGGAGATAAGTTTATTTAGCGAGCCGAAACAAAGCTGTCATCATGAACGTTTGCGAGTGGTTCATGTTTCCGCGCAAAGCAATTATACTTATCTGTTATCGACACTTACCTAGTATTCTATTTATTCTGTACTTTGTTTTCAAAAGTGTATGGGTTAAAAAAACATTACAAATGAAATAATTTAAAAGAAACAACACGATAATTATCAAATGACTTCCCGCTTATAAATAATATGACATCATAGTTCTGTGCGTCACCTTTATTTCGACAATACTGAATTAAAGATAAGTTTATTCGTCAATTTGGAGTGATGTTTACAAAAAAAATAAACATGTTTACAAAAGTGATGTTTACAAAAGACGTCATTTACTGCAGACATCTCCGCAAAGGGCGTGGTCAACAGGTGCTTTTTAACCTCAGCGTCTCCATGCTGTGTTCCGCTATTTTGTTTTTAGTCGGAATTGATCGGACTTCATCATATGGCGGCTGCATAACGGTTTCGGTACGTTCACTTTATGTATAAGTGTCTTCAAATTATTTGGACACAATAAAGTCGAGTCATAATCTCGTTATTCATATTCATATTTTGTACCTTTAACAATTTGAACATTCAAGAAAATACACAACACAAACAGTATCCCGATTGAAAGACAAATGATCCTAGACTTAGTCTAGGATCATTTGTCTTTCTTTCGGGATAATGTTTGTGTTCCTATGTATTATACTTTCTGAGAACATTCGGAGACAAAATTCCATTCGAGAGCAGATTAACTATACAAATAACTGAAAAATTAAACGTTTGATCAAATCCAGAAGCAAAATCATCATATAATATGGAATAGTTAAGTTTTTTTTAATAGGCGAATGACCACACTCTGAAATTGTATGTTAACGACAACATATTGTGTCCATAAATGGAGCAATATTTTAATCACAACGGTCTTCCATTTGTGTGATTTTGCATTTGAATCCGATGATCTGCTTACAATTTCCGTAATAAGTGATAGCAAACCGTTTACATTATACATAACTTTTGCTGTCGTAATCGAGCCAATTTTAGAGGGTTTTTGTTTTTATTTCTTTATTATGCTTACTTGTCCACTTGATCGCTAGCCCAAAATTGTTCAAAGATTACATTGTTGTTACAATCATGTATCACGTCAACAGTGTCATAAACAACATGGTTAAATTTGTCTCTAAGCTTTACAATTGTGTCAGGAAAATAACATAGATGTCCTTTGCAAGATCAGTCACACAAGCAGCTATTTGACAATTATTCAAATTATTAATTCTAGGCCGTTTCGTTCTCTGCACAATAAAACCCACGTACACGTAAATTAAACTTGTTTGTCAAAGTTTCAAAGATCTGGAAGGAAATTACTGCATTTCGTAAAAATAATATGATTTTCGTCGCCTCCATGTGATCGACATCTACACAAATAGTGTGAATAGAAATGATAAGTGAACTATTACTTCTAAAATTATACTCATTTTTATTGATATAAAATATATGGTGTACCCGATTATATTACAAATTAAGCAAAGCAACATACAAGCTCATGAACGCGTATCAACACTTGATTGTCCTCTTTATCTTCTCCTTTTGTACCCGTCTGGGCGGCAAACTAGCTTCCCCAAGGCGTCTCGGTTCTGAGCGGGTCTTTTCAGCTGCCCTTAGGTTTTGCCCATCTGCTTAGCATCTGTATCCAGGTCGAGGCGCCAGGTATTTCAAGGACGCCCTCTCTTCCTTTTATCTCGGGGGTTCCAGGTGGGAGATTACCTTGTCATATTGAATGCAGGCATGCGGAGGGTGTGGCCTGTCCATCGCCTACGTCTATTACGGAAGTCTTCTTCAACGGGCTACTGCCTTGTTCTTCGCCATAATTCTTCGTTGGAGATCTTTTCTTGCTAGCGGAATTTCCTGAGGTAGTTGTTGATGGAGACCTTATTTTCTGTATAACGGTGACAGTGGTTCTCCTGGTCTCTGCTCCATAGAGGTGTATTGGCGTCACGATGGTATTGAATACCTTAATCTTGGGGTGATGCCGATTGCGCTGGATCAACATATGTTCATCAGCTCATGGAAAGCTGCTTGTACCTTACCGACGAGTGTTCTGACGTCTGCCTCCGTACCTCCATGGTTTAACAGAATATCGTCGAGATAGGTTAAGATATCCCCCTCCTCCAGCGCGCGCCTCACCTTAGACTGTGATGGGTGTGTCGTAGGTTGCGTTTGTTTTGAACACCTTACACTTCCTTATGTTAATGATGAGGTCCAGTCTAGATGAGTTGTCCTCTACTATGTTTTTCTTTTCCTGCATCTGTTGTTTGGTGTGGGCGAGACGAGCCAGATCGACGGAAAGGTCGTGCCCACATATGCCAGATGGACTCCGCGGATTGTTCCAGAATGATTGCGGGATTGCGATCTGATCCGTGCACGATGTCTCATGTCGAAAACCGGCTTGTTGGTCAAGGAGATGCGGGTTTACTGCGTCTTTTATTCGGTTAATCAGGATACGATTATACACCTTTTTTTGGATGGACAACAGCGGGATGCATCGGTAGTAAGAGTAGGAACAGAGGTCGCCTTTGCTGGTGAGCTAGGAGAGGTATCCATATTTCCACTCTGATGGAAACAAATTTATTTAGAGTAGCACCACACTGGTTTCGACGACAGCCTTAAGCGCTTCTGCTTCATGCTGTCAGGTTCTGCAGTCTGCCGTACTATAATTGCTTGATGGTGGTGCTCTTCTCTTGTGGGATATGCGAATTTGATTACCATATCGCTTTTAGCTGGCGGAATCTCCGGTGGATTCGCAGGGGGCTGGCCTGTTGAGTAGCTCATGGAAATGATCAATGTACCTCTGCCCTTCATCATCTGTTATCGCTCATACATGTTTGTCTCTTACTGGCCTCTCTGGCAAACTTTCCTGCTAATTCTTGGTGAATTCTCTGTTGCAAGCGTCTCTATGTAGTCCCGCTTGTCTGTTCTAATACTTTGCTTTACTATCCTATTTTCGTCGGTGCACTTTTGCTGTGCTTTCTTTTTTGAAGCTCGTGTTATGCTGTTGTTGACACTAGCCTTATTGTCTCGTATTTCTTCAACTTTCTGAAGCGTGTCTGCTTAAATCGACAGTAATTCTTTGCACTTGAGGTCACCGCTACTTTCAATGTCTACCACTTCTTCTCTATCGTTTTCTCTTTAAACAGCTCCTCTAGGACCTTATACTTGTTGGAGCGATTGACATTGAAATCTTCTTGCTTCCATGTGTCTTTCAGCGTAGCATTGTTGTTATGTTGACGTTTGCTGGGCCCACCTGTCAAACTCTTATCGAGCTTAAGTTTCAATCAAGCGACAAGGAGATGATAATCGGAAGCCAGGTCTGCTCTTCGCTTAACACGTAAATCATGAAGGGAGCTTCGGCACTTCCTCACGATTAATAAGTGGTCGATCTGTTTTTCCGTTGACCTGTCTGGTGATATCCAAGTTGCCTTCTGTGAAAAGAAACTTCTTCTGATGACCAGGTTACTTGTAGTGCACAGGTCAGACTTTCTCACCGTTGTTGTTCATCTCACCTAACCCTTGCTTCTTCAATATCCCCCTATATCCTCGGTTGTCACTGCCGATCTTGGCGTTTAAGTCACCGATTAGAATGATGTTTATCTTTGGTCTGTATTGTATGACGGTTGAAAGTATGTTGTAAAAGTTATCCTTCTCCACCTTTTAACCGTCGTCCGTCGTGGCGTAGCTCCGGATGATGTCAACGTTGATCATCTTCTTTTTTGTATGGAAAGAGGCCTTTCAGGATTCGTAGTCCGTGCGCCTCTCACCCAATGGCCTTGAAAGCGTCAGGGCCTATCTATGGGTGTGAATTGCATCCTTATTCATGCCCAGAGAACAACAGTAACACACCGGATGTCAGTCGCTTCTGCCATGAACCAGTCTAACATGATTCATTGATTCCCAAAATGGTGAGGTTGAACTTTATTATCTCTGCGGCCACTTGTGCGCTCTTCCCGTTCTCGTACACTTGATCGTACTTAAACCAAAAGTTAATCTAAACAAACAACCGCTGACAAGTTATTTTTAGATGAATGTTAGTTGGATACGATCAGCGTCGGAAAATGTGATTTAATTTCATAATTTGTATAGCCTTTCGACATTTTTTTACATCACGTACAAATAAAAAGTTAAATAAAAACTATATTCGGAAAATAAGATTCAGAGATATAACTTCACTCGTTTTGTCGAAAATTAACCACATATGATTTTCAGAATAAATGTATTGGTGTTCTGATTTGTCCTCTTATAAACTATATTATAGCAAGAGTATCCCTCCATGTCCATGTGTTGTTGATTTCATGATGTTATGGCATCTTGTTTGCTAGATTCTTGACCAAATAACTGATTACAGATATTCCGATGGGAATGCTAATCACCATATGAATTGTTATTGGATTATATATTATGTTAGTACATGTACATTATGATTTATTGCTACTGTGTCGATTGAATGTGTTGTCGATCGCATACAATTTAAGGGTGACATCGTCGGCATATTTTTAAACATTCTTGTTTAAACTGTTTGGATAATCATTATCATTTTGCACTTCCTGATGCTTTCGGATCACCAGTGTTGTTTTTTTTTAAATTTTAAATTGCATATTGTGTCATACTAGCTTTATGGTCCTAAGGCATGATCGAGAATGATTGCAAATTCAAAAGATCGATGTAATCCGAAACGCATAGAGAAACAGATATATGATAACTCAATGCACTTTAAATTCGATTCCTTAAAAATGTTTGATTTGCCATTTGAGTTAATTTGAAAAAAGTTACTTAGGATATTATTACAAAGCTAGTTAAACCAATCATACTTTGATAAAGTGACCTCAATACAAGTTTTTGAAGTATTTCGTGCTCTAAAATATTGCATTTACCATTTTCTTGGCAGGTGTTGCTGCACTATTTTATCCTGGTCTCATTTATGTGGATGTTAGTGGAAGGTGTCCTACAGTACCTCCGGTTCATAAAGATCCTAGGGACCTATATTCCCAATTTCATGATGAAGGCCATGATACCAGCATGGGGTGAGCACATTTATATCCTTAAGTAATTAATAAAAGTATATTGGCTGATACTTATGAACTCCTATATATAACAATAACTACTGTGTTTTAGTGGTAACATATTGTTAGTGACTTCTTTAATGGACTATATAAAACATGTGCACTCATTTTGCGTCATTTACTGTCGAGCTATCACACCTTACTGTATGTCCTGATATTGATTTTCACCCAGAATTGTGCTTAGATTAGGTATAATTCTCATCGCATTCTTTTCAGGCATTCCACTCATTCCAGTTACCGTCATTCTGGCTGTTGATTATGATATGTATTATGGAGCAAAAGGCTAGTAAGTAACTTGGTGTTTTAATGAACTGGAAATGTGCAAATGACAGAATTACATCTATCGTGTGTTTGCTTCAAGCTAAAATCACTAACTTAATTTGATTATGATAACAACGTGTTCTTATGTTATCTCTTGTGTACACTGTAAACATACAACCATGCAATATTTTACAAATGCTTCATATGATAATCCTTTGTATACATATTGGTAAAATGAAACACTACATACCTGATTAAACGATTAATGTGTTTTACCATCCGCTTGTATTTTTTAAGGCATGTGGAAAATTATCTCCTACCTAAAGGCTTAGGAATGTTACACATATGACGTTTTTTCCGTCCGTTCGGGCGTGCAAGCAATCGTTTATCCATTCGTCAGTAACACTCTAGATCTTGTGATTACTTAACAAGTACTAAAACTATATTGATTCAACTATCTATATTAACAAAGGGCCAAATGGAGAAAATGCTCAATTTTCATATTGTTCCTCATACAAAAATTGTAATTTCTCAAGTTACATACATGTAATAGTTACGATATAAAATCTGGATCCTGCCATAACTCAATAAGTACTTATTTTAACGAAATTCGGTTTGTGGATAGATGGGTTTATATTGATGTTGCACCTCATTTCAGTTCTTTTATCGTCGACAAAAAAATTCAGTTAATATGGAATAGAAATAAGTAGAACACAAATCAGATAATGCAATAACCTAAACGTACCTAAGCTGGAATGACGAAACTCGGTTTGTGGAATATGTCCTTTATGTTTGTGTATTTTTTGTCAGTCAAACATGCTTGTTGCTATGGTAACATCAATAACTTAAAACTAAAATTTGAATCCTGTGCCTCTCCAAAAACTAATTATGCAAAATAAATGAGCATTGGAGTATGCATTGAGGCCCATATGGGGAATATGTACGTTATTTTAGTAACTTCGTTGGGCAATTGGTACAAAAACGTTCTTGAACGAGGTTTAAGAAACTCGTTGCAATTACGTCAATGAACAAGCTCTTTTACATTAAATGAAATCAGAATGTATTTGTCCATGAACTATACGACAAGGCAAGTATTTAGATATTTGACAATATTTGCTTATGCTAGTATTCTTATTCTATTTCGGTAATGTTTCAGTTGTTGGTTGTCTCGAAACCCAATGATATATGGCTTCATTATACCAGTAGCGGTCATCATTCTTGGTAATATCATAGTCTTCACAATGGTGATGTTCAACCTATTTTGTCGGAAGAACAAAAGTATGGTGTCTAACCAGTCCGAAAGAAAGATGGCCTTACTGCATTTCCGGGCAGCCGTGTCAATTTTTTTCATTTTAGGTGAGTGTCATTTGTCTGAATATTTAATATCTATATCCTTTATTTTCTTCATTTTAATGTTTTAAATCCCATCTAATTGTTGGTTCTATATATGAAAGTAAGTGTGAATCCTCTGCAATTGCGTCGACATAGATGTCACTGCCCGTGGACGGAGTCCGTTTGCATAGTGGACATGGTCCGTTGGCATAGTGGATACAGCACGTTGTCATAGTGGACATGGTCCGTTGGCATAGTGGATACAGCACGTTGTCATAGTGGACATGGTCCGTAGGCATAGTGGATACAGCACGTTGTCATAGTGGACATGGTCCGTTGGCATAGTGGATACAGCACGTTGTCATAGTGAACATGGTCCGTTGGCATAGTGGATACAGAACGTTGTCATAGTGAACATGGTCCGTTGGCATAGTGGATACAGCACGTTGTCATAGTGGACATGGTCCGTTGGCATAGTGGATACAGCACGTTTTCATATTGAACATGGTCCGTTGGCATAGTGGATACAGCACGTTTTCATAGTTAACATGGTCCGTTGGCATGGTGGATACAGCACGTTGTCATAGTGGACATTTTCCGTTGGCATAGTGGATACAGAACGTTGTCATTGTGGACATGGTCCGTTGGAATAGTGGATACAGAACGTTGTCATAGTGAACATGGTCCGTTGGCATAGTGGATACAGAACGTTGTCATAGTGGACATGGTCCGTTGGCATAGTGGATACATAACGTTGTTATAGTGGACATGGTCCGTTGGCATAATGGATACAGCACGTTGTCATAGTGGACATGGTCCGTTGGCATAGTGGATACAGCACGTTATCATAGTGGACATGGTCCGTTGGCATAGTGGATACAGCACGTTGTCATAGAGGACATGGTCCGTTGGCATAGTGGATGCAGCACGTTGTCATAGTGAACATGGTCCGTTGTCATAGTGGATACAGCACGTTGTCATAGTGGACATGGTCCGTTGGAATAGTGGATACAGAACGTTGTCATAGTAAACATGGTCCGTTGGCATAGTGGATACAGCATTTTATCATAGTGGACATGGTCCGTTGGCATAGTTGATACAGCACGTTGTCATATTGAACATGGTCCGTTGTCATAGTGGATACAGCACGTTGTCATAGTGGACATGGTCCGTTGGAATAGTGGATACAGAACGTTGTCATAGTAAACATGGTCCGTTGGCATAGTGGATACAGCATTTTATCATAGTGGACATGATCCGTTGGCATAGTGGATACAGCACGTTGTCATATTGAACATGGTCCGTTTGCATAGTGGATACAGCACGTTGGCATAGTGAACATGGTCCGTTGGCAAAGTGGATACAGCACGTTGTCATAGTGGACATGGTCCGTTGGCTTAGTGGATACAGCACGTTGTCATAGTGGACATGGTCCGTTTGCTTAGTGGATACAGAACGTTGTCATAGTGAACATGGTCCGTAGGCATAGTGGATACAGAACGTTGTCATAGTGGACATGGTCTGTTGGCATAGTGGATACAAAACGTTGTCATAGTAAACATGTGCCGTTGGCATAGTGGATACAGCACGTTATCATAGTGGACATGGTCCGTTGGCATAGTGGATACAGCACGTTGTCATAGTGGACATGGTCCGTTGGCATAGTAGATACAGCACGTTGGCATAGTGAACATGGTCCGTTTGCATAGTGGATACAGCACGTTTTAATAGTGGAGATGGTCCGTTGGAATAGTGGATACAGAACGTTGTCATAGTAAACATGGTCCGTTGGCGTAGTGGATACAGCATTTTATCATAGTGGACATGGTCCGTTGGCATAGTGGATACAGCACGTTGTCATATTGAACATGGTCCGTTTGCATCGTGGATACAGCACGTTGTCATAGTGAACATCGTCCGTTGGCATAGTGGTAACAGCACGTTGTCATAGTGGACATGGTCGGTTGGCTTAGTGGATACAGCACGTTGTCATAGTGGACATAGTCCGTTGGCTTAGTGGATACAGAACGTTGTTATAGTAAACATGGTCCGTTGGCATAGTGGATACAGCACGTTGTCATAGTGGACATGGTCCGTTGGCATAGTGGATACAGCACGTTGTCATAGTGAACATGGTCCGTTGTCATAGTGGATACAGCACGTTGTCATAGTGAACATGGTCCGTTGGCATAGTGGATACAGCACGTTTTTATAGTGGACATGGTCCGTTGGCATAGTGGATACAGAACGTTTTCATAGTGGACATGGTCCGTTGGCATAGTGGATACAGCACGTTTTTATAGTGGACATGGTCCGTTGGCATAGTGGATACAGAACGTTTTCATAGTGAACATGGTCCGTTGGCATAGTGGATACAGCATGTTTTCATAGTGAACATGGTCTGTTGGCATAGTGAGCAGAGTCAGTTGGCATTGTGGACGGGTTTTTTGGCAATGTGGAAAGGGTCCGGTGACATATTGCACATGGTCCGTTGGTATAGTGGACATGGTTCGTTGACATAGTGTACAAAGTCCATTTGCATAGTGGAGATCATCCGTTGGAATAGTGGACAAGCTTCGTTTGCATAGTGGACATGTTTCGTTTGCATATTTGACAACGTCCGGTGGCATTGTGGACACAGTCCATTTGCATAGCAGAAAAGGTCCGCTTGCATAGTGGGAAGAGTCCGTTGGCATAGTGGATAAGGTCAGGTGGCATAGCGGACACAGTCCGCTCATTTCCAACACCGCTGTTTTTACACTCCAAATCGCCTCTTAAAGGAGCTATAAAACGGTTTTCTATATCGTAAAAATCTAATTCTCGATAAAGGAGAGCTCAGCAAGCTTATTTTAGTCCTCATGCGTTTCTGCATTGTTTTTAATTATGTTAAGTCATTTTACATTATCTACCTGATGTGAAAAGCAACGTATGTGACTTGGCTTAGCCCTTTAAATACGAGTAAATACGAGGTGAGATAAAAATAGAAAATAGGTCGCCCGATCAACACGCGATCTTTAAGTGCGATCATAATTTGATACTATTGTATGTAAATTTATTCCAGGACTTACCTGGGTGTTCGGGTTCCTGACAGTGGACGATACCCGTATCGCCTTCCACTACCTGTTTGCCATCTTCAACGCCTTCCAGGGAATGTTTGTTTTTCTTCTTTTCACTGCCAGGGAGAAACAGGTACAGTGGTTGTATTGTTATTTTATGGAACGTGTTTATGGATTTTCGCATGTTAAACAATGCCATTTAATGTGTTTACTAATACGATTGTAAAATAGTATAATTATATATTAAGAATAAAGTTATTTTGGCGAATCTATTATCAAGTTCCTTTCACGTGTTTGTTTCAATATTTCCGAGGCATTCCGTTGACTCTTTATGGTGTTAATTGTTAAATTTGTATATAAACACATGTGTCAAACGTACATATGTAAACGTATTAGTTTTTTCGGATGGATATCAGTAAATATATGACAACAATAAGACATTTGTGGGTGGGATAAGTCTAAACTTGATTTAAAGAGATCGATAAACTTTTAAGTCTTACCTTACGCCAATTTTGTGTTAACTTTTTTGGGAGCAGCCGTGTTTAGCCATGATGAGTTTAAGGATGCTTAATGATAGGCTTCACGTCTGAACCAAAACGTAAAATCGGAATGTCGCTTCGTAAAAAATAATTTATATTAATGTTGATAAACGGATTTATCAAATTCGGAAAGTATGTCAAGTTTATAAATTATTCAGAATTTGCAGCATCTGTATTTAATTACTTACGTTTGTACAATGAACCATCAACGGAAACAAAAACAAAACGAACAAAACAGTATTATTTGAGATCCTTTACATACCTTTCACTCATTACAGATAAGGGACAGTTGGCGGAGATTATGCTGCGGCAGGTCGAAGTACAAGTCGACCACCTCGGGCTCGGAGGACGCCAGGCGTAAATGCAGCAGTGACGAAAGCAACAGCAATCTGCACAGCATGTCTGACAAGGAACTTGATATGTCTGGGATCTAATAAAGAAACGCCCACCGGTGTATTTGACAAAGCGGTCGCTTGAAAAAAACGCCGTTAATAAATTCTTCATAAATTAGTGTATATTTGCCAAGAACGGATTCAAAGTGACTATGAGCGCGAGTATTCTGTTATGAAGCCTGAGTAGATCATATCAATTAGATGTACAAAGGATTGGACCATCATTTTTCTGCTTTCGGAGTTACCTTTAGTGTAAGCAAATTTAAAAATGTTTATTACCTATGTTTTTTTGAAACTTTGCAAATGTGTTTTAGCTCATCTTAGCATAACTTGTCATGGTGGGGTATCTGGATACCGCGCGTCTGTGCCGTCATCTTTTCTTCAAATGAAATATTCACCTGAACCGCGATGAATAATTTTACAAAACAGTTATTTTAGTTGCCAAACAGTGCCCTCGACTCTTATATAAAGAATTGCTAGAGGTCCCATATTATATTTATTCAAATCATGTCGCTACTGGTAAACTGACCATGCTAAGAGGTCACATTTATAATATGAGCATTAATGAACAAAAATATGTAGGTAATCTCTAAAACAACAAGGACCAAGGCTTTGAAATTAATTATCTCATATCAAATAGTGATTTTTTTCGAAGTCTGTTACATGTTCATGCCTCTAGGATCAAACGTTGACACACCCATTAAGTTACATGATTGATTTAAGCTTATATGGCAAAATATATATATTGTCCTTAAGGTGTACATATTTTGGGAAGTTATATCGTAAAGTGATTCAATTACTGTAAATGTAGAGAAATTCGTCGGTATGAAATTTCGTGGCTTAATAAAAAACAACTAATTCGTTGACACGTTATTTCGTGGATTTCAAATCTTTGGGGAAGACTGACCGTCATAATCATTAAAGTTTTATTTAAACAACCAGAGTAATAACGAAGCATAATCTGCTAATCTGTGTTGACAGCAAGACTTCAGGTTAATGTGCACTGAAGCATGAAAGTGTTGCCGATAATTGTCGATAAGAGCGATAAAGCGGCGCACTTGTGGGTCCCTGCTCGCTAATTGCCATCGATGTTGTTTTGACAATATTTGCAATTCTCAGCGCAATCGGTCCCCTAGAAGAAACACTTGAGTAAAAAGGTCCCCAAAATACATGTATGTCTCTTTTAAATTTGATTTGCGCATATTGACATATATGATTAATCTTCAAACTGTTAATTTTACGACGTCACGTTAAAGAAATTTGTTTTTCTCCACAATTGGTAAGGCTATTTATTATATTTATTTACCATGATTAATAAAACGTACATGAACGATGATGAATAAAAAAAGAAAAACTGATAGATATAGTGTAATGTGACCAACTGAAGTGAAGAAACTATTACAAAAAACAATATCTCGGATAATTGACAACACAAGAAAATGTCGGAAATGACCGATTTCGGATTAAAAATGTATAAATAATCGTTGGTACTTGAATTCGTGGCTCAGTGGACCAACGAAAATTCGTACCACACGAAATTTAATGATTTTACAGTATAATCTAAGTTTGTCAAATCTATGCGTCTGTTGTAAAAAGTATTCCATGACCAGGGATCTCGAGAATTATACCTGTGACTTATAACAGTTTTTCAGGTAAGCGTTCAAAGATCCTAGGGATCCTCCTGTTTATATTTAATTTGAAGCTGTTCCCTTCCATTTTCATTTAAGTGTACATATGCCGCTATGTGCAGATGATAGTAAATTACTATATTTAAAAATTGATTAATTTAGCATATATATTATTTCAAAAATTCCATTGGCTGTATGTACGTGCTACACTCTTCTTGGAGATGATACATCTTTTTGAAATACTAACGTTAACAGACGAACTAAAACACGTATCTTAAAGACCTTGTGTACGTTTAACATACATCGATGAACCACACACAAAGAAAAAGGGTTATTCGCTATTTAACATATACTCTTAAGTATACTTATAGTAATCTGATATAGTGACACTGATTATATGCCTTTTAAAGAGTATGCCTGATTATATGCCTTTTAAAGAATATGCCAAATACAATGATTATTAGTTGCGCATGACTTAACCTAATGCTGGATATTTTGTTTATATCACCGTATCTTTTATGCTTTTTATTAATATTACGGGCCATTTAATTTATATATAATTCTTTATATGCGACTCCACATTTAGCTAATTCATAGGAAAACAGTCATGTCATCAAACAATACATGCGTTGGTCTTGAACACCTTGCTCTTCCTTCTATCGGTGGTGAGGCCCAGTCTAGCTGATTTGTCCGCAACGATGTTTGTCTTTTCCTGCATCTGTTTTTATGTGTTAGAGAGAAGAGCCAAAACATTCGGCAAAGAAGAGATCGTCCAACAGCTTCCAAAGTGTTCAATGGATGTGCTCCCCTTTTTTCCGTCGTTGTCTTCTTAACTGGGTTTATGACAAGCAGAAACAGGAAAGGTGGATGTAAGCAGCAATGCCTCACTTCTTACTTCGAACGCGTCGGTGTGCTTTCTGACTTTAACGAGGCTGCAGATCATCCCTTTATAAAATCTCATGGTGTTGTTGATCTTTTCTGGCGCTCTTTAATGTCTTGTAGTCTGCAGAGGGACTCCCTGTCAACGCTTTCAAACGCATTCTCATAGTGGATAAAGTTTACGTCGAGTGGTTAGTTCCACTCGAAGGATAATTGCAAAATGATGCGCAAGGTTGCGATCCGATCCGTGCACGATCTATCCGTTCCAAAGTCGGCTTGTTAGTCCGGGATATTTTGGTCTACAGAGTCTGTCATTCTTTTCAGCAGGATGCAATTATACACCTTTACTGTGAATACTAACAGCTTTATCCCTCAATAGTTGGAGCATAAACTGAGGTCGCCTTTCTTATGTAGCTTGATGAGTTAGAGTTACTCCAAGTTTAATTCCAATGTTAGTGAATGTGATAACATAAGCGAGAAATCTATTCGAAATTAAGAGCTAGACATCTAAGCCTTCACAAACAACAAATCATTCAAACCGAGATAGCACTCTGCAATAATTATAAGCATAGTTTTAAATGTAGATCATTTAGACTAGGATTATTGTGCGGACTGCAAACGTTGAACTATGAATGATAGCATTAAAGACTGGACTGCAATCTTAGACATTGCATACTAACATGTATGTGTGTTGAGTTGCAATCTTAGAACTATGAATACTAGAGTTATTGGGTTGGTTGCAATCGTAGAATCATGAATATAAGCAATAATGTGCGGACAGCAATCTTAGACATACGAATATAAGCATTAATCTTAATGCAGTTGTTTAATATAGAACACAATAAAATATATTAATATGTGTGTGATATTGTCTACTGTCTATGTATATATGCAATTATGATACATTACAAACAGTTCTACTGTAGATGCACTTAACTCCATTAAATTATAATCAATTGCCGGCAACCGATGAACAATAAAGATCTCGGTATCTTATTATCTTTCAAATATGTTACCCTTTGAATCTATTGCTACGTTTAACAGGATTTTAACCCACCTTACGTTTCAAAGTTTAAATAATGTATGACAAACGTTAATCATGTCATAATAATTTGTTAGTAACGTCTTAAAAAATGCCAAGCTGAAATAGCACCGAAATGTACATGTGCAGTAACTAATGTACGGGAAACCAAAGTAATGACTGATTGTTAGTTACCAAACCTAACAGTGACCGGTAATACGGTTTGTACATAAATAAACATATAGCTTGTTAAATACATAATTGTTCAATCGTACACGTACATTTCTCATTGAAATTCTGTGTTTCTTTTTCAATTACCAGCTAAAATCACCCCTGTCTACAAGAAAGTGCCCAAAGTAATATATACCCAAATGAGTAGACACTAGGCAAAAATTAAATTCGTAACTGACTTAAGTGTAAAATATTTATTTTCACAATTTGTCTCCAATCAATTCAACCAGTTCGTGTATGGGTAGTTTTTATTTGTATGCATGCGAAAAACTAGCTAGCTGACTTTTCAAATCATTGTCATCCCGTGTCAATAATAAAAAAGACACTCAATGAGGCTCGATTGGTCATTGTCGGCTCGGGTACCACTAAAATGTACCACAGGTAATCTTAAGTATACTTAAATGTACTCCGGGTACGGAAAATATACTGAAACGTACCCGGAATTCTAACGCTAAATTGGTCGTTGTCGGCTATTTTCGTCAAATTAATTGGGCTAATATTTATGTCTATATTCTGCAAAATGGCCTCTATACTATCGAAACTCCTGCTCAATTTTTTTTTTTTCAAACAGAATTTGGTTTCGTATTACGTAGCGCGTTTTACGACATCAGATTTTGAATAATACTCGGTTACAGTCTAAATTGACCGGCTACGTGTTAGTATATTTCACGTACCCGGGGTACATTTAAGTAGTACCCGAGCTTACAAGGACAAATCGAGCCTTAGTGAGTGTATTATTGGCATGATTGCAACATGTTTCGCATGGGATTGCTTTTATGATGATGGAATAGATGTAAACCGTGTGTGTGCTTCTGTTTTAAATAAAATATAACATATATCTGTAGAGTACAACAAATGCAGCATCCTGTATGAAAGGATTTCAATGGATATCGAACTCCGAAGTTGAGACTAAATTTCGGATTCGACAATCTGTATGCCTTTGAGTTAATATTGCACTTGAACCAAAAATGCTATGAACAACCAATTTTGCATACAGATTATTGGAAAATAAAGCGCTCACCGATATTGTCTGTCATCATCGCCTATACACCTACTTCTTACATGTATGAATAATAGAGTTAAAGTTAGTACTATATACTATAACTTCAGTTAAACCTGTCGCGATAAGAGACCACAAGCATTAAAAATTAATACCTACGAGCATCGTCAATATTTACAATTTTAACCCTATGCCCATGACTTTATAGGACTTGTATTGATATTGTTTTATTTAACTACCTTATATATTTAATTATTTAAATGTCATTTCTTTTTCCATATGTTACACAATGTCGGTAAAATAAATATATAGAAGGACAAGTCGTTCAGCTGTTAGATTTGAGTACAAAATAATACTCACTTGAAAATAAAGGTGACACACATATGACGAATCCAATCGTCCAGACTGTCATTTTTCTTGAACAGATAGGAGAGAGGGACTCAGTAAGGAACACCATTCAGCTGAATACTATGTCGCTGTTGCACTTCTGTATAATGCTATAACATCCTTATTAACACGCATGGTAGTTGGAAAATAATTAAGATAAGCAGTTCAACGTTGTGACGACTGAATTGTTCGCCCTTCTTAGATTCAAATCTGTATTAACTTTTTTTGCAAATGTTTTATCAGTAATATCACTGATTCATTTGTATTTATATTATCCATAAAATATGGGAATACCTTATTATATAAGTAACGTTTCTTTTTCCACAATATCTGGATTATCTTTGTATTTTGATTAAATACAAAGCATTGTCACATTGCGTTATTTTACCGTATGTGATACTATCCTAAAATACGGGTAATATTAAAATAATAAATATTTGTCAACCTTATTTATTCGCCTTATATGGCGGCTTAATTATTCGGCCTTTTCACGTTTGAATCCTGAATTGAAATGACTGTATACACTTATAAAACAGTCATACCACTGAAACAGTTTTATTAATTATCATCCGTTATATATTGTGTAATATGAGTAACGCTTCTATTATTCACAGTATTTAAATTTATTTTTCTTTTGTTTTAAAATACAAAAATCGATGACTTCATGTTATTTTATTGAACAGAAATTTTGGGAAACCACATTTTAGTTTATATTTAAATCAGTTCTCATTATATTTGGGATACCAAATAAAAACGTGATACATATTTACGTCATTGCTTAACCCCTAATTGTCTTAAAAAAGTTAAATTTGATTTTTACAGGTAAGCATATGGCAGTAATTTCTCAGCGGTAATCACTTTGCTCGTATCAAGATGTATTGTGTTTGATCATGATCATTGTTATTGCAATTGAATTGATTTGAAAAAATATTGAAGCATAAATGCTATCTAATTTGGAAAATAACCAGATGGGTAATTTTACAAATTGTTAAGTTTATTAAACAATTAAATGGTTACAGCTCGTAAATCGACAAGGCATATACGTGAGTAATAAATATGCCATCTCAAAACATGTTACATGTGTACATTTCTAAATTAGCTCTGAAATGATCCGTTGTCAAAGCAGATCTACTGGGCATGACTTTTTATAATTTGCATTGAGGCCGGTGTATCAATTAACAAGATGGTCAAAGATAGTTGTTTTCATACTCAAGATTAAAAAACACGTTTGAGGGAATAGCTAAAATGAAAAAGAAATGCTAATTAACGATAATTGCACACTAGTATTTTGACTATATATTTCATCAAATTGAATACCCGATATGGTTTTTGTGTTAGGTGTTAGATCGAAAACACTTAATGGCTTCATTTATGGTAGGTAAAGTACACATCACATGTTTAAGATTTGGAAATATCCTGGATAAAACAAACAAAACATCGTGTATAAACTATTTATTTTTAGAGGCCAAAAAGATTCAAACACACCGCATCCATGACGAAACGTATGCATTTTTTATTTCAAACGCTATTTAATTACTAATTTATCGAGTAAATGAACTGAGAACAAAATAACACAAAACATACCTTACTTTCGTACCAAATAAACATGAGATTTTTTTATCTATTCAAGCCTGTTTTTATATAATTTAACAGACAAGTAAAATACTTATGTCTTAATTATTTTTACTATTAGTGTCGAATAGAAATTCAAATTATGAGGAAGGTTGAATTTTGTTCATTATGGATTTTTAATTGTTTATTATTCACACATGTCTCCGTGATGAATCCGAGATACATATTCAAAATGGTTAACGATGTTCGACATTGCATAATTTGCTATTTACACTTTTTTATAGGCATGCTTATTCATTCCAGCTATTTGTTGTTTAATACCTTACAAACGTTTATGTTTGTGCTTCGCACACACATTTTTCATGTGTTTTCTTAATTGATTAACTTTTTAATAGGTTAGTAGTAAATTTTGTGCCACATGTTTTCGAATGAAATATGTTGTCAAACGTAAACGTATTTGAATGCGACAGGTGTTTGTGTATGCGAATTGTGTAAATTCATGCTCAGAAATATTTTCAAATTAATTGTTATGAATGTAGGCAATAACCGTCAGTCAGGATTCATGCTTAAAGAATTGTGATAAACATTTTG
Source organism: Dreissena polymorpha (assembly GCF_020536995.1). NCBI lineage: Eukaryota > Metazoa > Mollusca > Bivalvia > Myida > Dreissenidae > Dreissena > Dreissena polymorpha. Next base: position 49,909,800 of record NC_068362.1, read on the forward strand.
GAAAATTGGTTATTAAGAAAAAAAATTATCTTTAGAACATCTTTGAATTTCATAATCTTAGTATTGTTTAAAATGTATCGTTGGAGAAATTAATTTATAGTTTAATGTTGAGCATATGAAACGGCTATTGTTACGGAACCAGGAAAAAAACGAGGTGTAAGACCTTCCTAATCTCAAACGTTTATCTTTTTTTCCTTTGAAAGTATGTACATTGTTGGAGTTATACTGTGGCGTCTTCTGAAAGAATTTCCAACAAGGACAATGTCTAAATGGGACAAGATAAAGAAGATTCAAGTGAAATAGGCTACAGTGTTTACTTCGCTGTGTCACGTAGTCGTTGAAACATAATAAACGTACACAACTCCATGTCAGTCCTGTTTGCATTTTATTGTTGATCATTAAACTCAACACAACGTTTTCAAATGTTTGTGAAATACAAGATAAAACGAGGCCCTTCCGAGGCCCGGAAGGGCCTCGTGAAACAAGAAGTTGTTTGTCCGCTTCGCCCAGTTGTGTGCCTGTGTAACTGTCTAGTTACTTTTGTCAAACTGCAGAAATAAACGATGAAACAGTCGATTGTAACGTGTGCAAATCATGACGGGCCGTGTGCAAAGTCACATGTCTAATAATTGCAACGTACATATATGATGTATGCAATGAACACATAACGAATACCTATTGAATTGACCGAAGTGTTGATGCTTATTATAATAATTAAATAAACAAAGATTCATCCTGTATGAGTGTCCGACATTTGTTGACGTTTTATACCCAAGGCAATGAAATGATGGTCTAGGCGTGACTGCCCTTTGAAGGTGGTATGAAATTTTGATTATTGCGTTGATACAAATTTCGATTATTATATGTATTCAACAATGCCCCAAAAATTCGTTACGTAACAGCTGGTTGCTATAGCATGTGCGCGTTCAGCTATTGTTACTATGAGTGCAGCTGCCGAGATAGATTTTATTGATCTTGTTGAGATAACTGAAGATGCAGTCAATTTTTATTTTTGTTGAAAAAAATGTTTATAATGTGGTAAAGCACAAATTGCTAAGACAGGGCATTCTATTTCAACTAGCTCCGATAGAATACAATCGTAAACTTGATCGTTAACATTTTCACATAACTCATACCGAGTGAATGTGAACTAAAATCGTCCGTATTTCCCTATATGTTTCTTAATTCTGGCACATCTACTATACTTTCTTCATTACAAGCCAGCATTCGAGCTCTTATTCTTACGAATCAGACCGACTCTAATATACTGTTGCATTATGATCAATCATTCTAACGCATCTGTATCGACTCAATCTATTTAATCATTCCAGCACAAAATAAAATGTGCACATCTCTATCGACCTCACTGAAGAACAGCATTCTGACACGTGCGTAGATCGTGCGAGTGTTAAGAATTCTTACAGTTGCTTCACGTCTTACGCGCGGTCGACACAGCATATGCGCACGTCCATATCTACTTCATTTAGGAGGGAAAACAAACATTCTCTTTTGTGTTAACAGACGGAATCTCACTGATTGGTCACCGCATAGAGGAGGTGTGAAGGCCTATGCGGCCTATCAAAGCTCGTTGGTAATAATATGTTAAATATGTGTGATTTTTGTTTCATATATTTATGTTGTTGTTGTTGTTGTTGTTGTTGTTGTTTATAACGAGTTTTTTAACGAAACATAGTATTTCTCCATATTAAGTACAATATACAGTGTACACTCATTATGATTAACATTTAACATTATGTACAGTATAATGGAATTACACATATTATACTTATTTTAACAAATCTTCATAGAGCATTTATTTATTTGCAATATATGTAATCTAACGTTAAATTATAGAATAAAAAAATATTTTTTTTACTTTCAAAGTTTTTTTATATACCTACATAGGTTTGTGTATTTGAAGAAAATAAATGTCTAACTAATTGCGATATTCCTGTTTTTTTGTCTGTTTGGTGATGGGAACACACTGTTTATCTTTTGATGGAAGAACATAATAAAGAAGCAATTAAAAGCATTTTCAATAGTAAAAAAAAACTTTATGTCTAAGTAACAGACCCGACGTTTTATTTCTTCCAGCAAAGATTTCCATTTTGAGTAAAAACATTGATATATTTGGCAATGTTGTGAACATTTATCAGATGCTTGAATTTGTATACATGTTACCTTTTGCAACCTTAATCGAAGGTCTAAAAATCGACATATTCTGACTGTGTATAAATAGCGCTGCATAAATAAACGGGGTATTCATTGCATCAGTGTTTGATTCTTTATAACCTTGAATGAAGTTTCTAATGCTACAGTAATAGTATTTTGTAGAAGGGCGTACATTAATGCTAAGAAACTGTGAAGTGTGGAACTCATAGAATTTGTGTTCTATTGTATTATAGTTTTTACAAAGTTAACGAGCCGGCTATACTGATTTTACATTTTAAAGTTAAGTTAGCAATTTGTTCTAAGTAATCGGTGAATTATTACTTTTTAATGTTACTTAAAGCATTAGAATTCTGTACAAGCATTGATTTTGTTAGAAATATAAGAAAATACTCAGAAAGCTCAAAGAGGTTCTTAAATACTGATCCGAGTTATATGGGCGGAGTTAGGAAACATCGGTTTACGATTATTCAATCGTGATACATCGAATGTCTTCAGATCATCCGTATGATAGATGTATCTAGTAAATCACCATCTGATCATGAGTCCCGAGTATTATGTTCGATGTTTCCCAATTTGCATCCCTCTTAGAGGTGCCGCAAGCTGATTCAGTCGTAAACCACGTATTTGTTCAACATAATGTTCTAAAACATATTCTAATGCTCGGTCGTTCTTAGTATAGAGATGTGAGTTGCACTGAACTAAGTAATTGTACTTATATTGCATTAATCATTTAACCGTCTTGAAACCCTTGTATGTTTCTTAACATGAGTTAACTTGTTGTAGGCTAACAAAGAAATATCGATTTGGTGTGTTGTCTTCTAAAATCGTAACACTTTAAATATTGTATTATACAATTTAAAACATATTAATAGTTTATTATGAATTTAATTCCTTTTTGATAACGTTATATACTTATTATGTTTATTATAAAAATAAAATTAATTAAAAAAAATGTGTTTGTGAAACACTTTGTCCCCCCCCCCCCCCTATATATTTGACCTTGATCTTTCACCACTCACAATGTGCAGCTCCATGAGATGCACATGCATGCCAAATATGAAGTTGCTATCTTCAATATTGCAAAAGTTATGGCAAATGTTAAAGTTTGACGATTTTGACCCATATATTTGACCTTTGACCTTGAAGGATGACCTTGAACTTTCACCACTCAAAATGTGCAGCTTCACGAGATACACATGCGTGCGAAATATGAAGTTTCTATCTTCAATTTTGCAAAAGTTATCGCAAATGTTAAAGTTTGACGCAGACAAACCAACAAACCAACAAACCAACAGACAGGGCAAAAACAATATGTCCCTCAGTATATACTATACCCAGTATGAGTTAAAAGCTGTTATTGAAGTAAACGCACGGTTTTACAGCATTTATGTTGTATAAAATATAGAAAAAAAAAGTTGTTTTTAGCTAACGTATTATTTTCGTTCTGTTCATGAACAACTTGGTTACGCACTTACACTCAAAGTATTACTATGGTGTATTTGTATCAAAAGAATCTGGGAGGCCATTTACACGTAAATGACGCCTCAAGCTTCGCCCAAACTGACAAACATTTTGAAAAAAATATTAAACGCATAGCAGTTTAACCTTGATAAGTCGCAGGTTGTTGTGGTCCGATTTCGATTGTATTGCCTATATTGCGTCTTTCATGAGAAATATGTGGTTCCGACATATCATTTAACATTAGAAAATATAGAATGTAGCAAGCGTAGTTGCGGGTTAAACAAAACTGCCGCTTCGTTTCAAAAACGTTGATACAACAATATGTGCTTGTCTGCTGTAACACAGTGAATTTCAATTTATTGATATACTGTTATTATTAATTCAATTTCATGTAAGAATATCCTTTTATAGAATTGAATTGTTCAAATTTAACGTTATTTGCGTTATCAATAGCCATTAAAGGATTTATGAAATATGTTCGTCAAATTATAATTTAGAACACAAGCTTGCGCATTATTTTTATATTTTGACAGCAAATATACTAACTTTAATTTTTCAAATTTCATTAAATATAATGTGAACATGAATAAACATGTGTGCACAGTACCTTTTAAGTAAGCAAGGACTATAACTTGGTGTTACAATAAACTTTGTATTTTTAATTTATACATTTTTATAACAAAATAACTATAACTTATACTTCCCAGACAAACAACTTATATTGTGAAAATCACTTATGGTAGCCCCAAACATGTAAAGCAATACGAATACTTGATAGCACTTGAACACGTTTGTGAACTTCAGAGTTAAACTGTTAAAAAATGCAACAACACTTTACCATCAACGGGACTTTCAAAACTGAGCCTGAGGATCAAATCTCTATGAGTGTCGGTCAGATTATTTGCTGTTTTTCTTTCTTGTTCATTATTTTTTGTAACAATCTCAAAGTCATAGGGTCAACATGACCGTCAAAGGAAAGTCATGGAAACAAAAGAACTAATTATCCGAGGGGATGTAGTTGGAATGTACACAATTATAAAAACAATACGTTAAAAGCCATTTTGATATAACATTGTAAAGCTTGATTCGCGCATTACTTTGATAATACAATAACCTGCTTTGGTGTTTATAATATAATGTTATTAATTAGTTGAATTCATATTGGCTTTGTTATTGAGCTGAAGACAGTCGTATTGGCCTGAGGCCGCAGGCCAAAGGACAATACGGCTGTCTGAAGCTCAATAACAAAGCCAATATGAATTCAACTAATTAATGACAATTTTATTAATTAACTTTATAATATTTATCAGTATGGACGAAAGATTCTTTCTAGACATTACATGATGCAGGAACACAATTTGACAGGTCGCGAAATTATGCAAAATTTACCTGAATAACATTCCAGCCACACTGGATCCACTACCGTTGTTTTTATTACAACTCAGAAAGACAATAAGGATTGAAAACTTACTTATTGCCATTAGGAATTGCATTTGTAATGTATAAATCCTCCATGATTTCTAATTAGTTTTGCTTCCGACGCTTGATAATTGTTGATTGTAGCGTTGTTATTTATATACGCTCAAATATTGAACCTAACTGTTTTGGTTACACTGCACTCTTCTTATTATCGAAACCTTGAGCTGAAAATATTAGGGGCTGAGTACTTTAAGTATATTTTTAAAAGTTTAAACTTTTGCACCACAACTAAGCATACAACTTCAAAATGGCGTCCACAATTGTCGAAATTTTAGTTTCTCATATAAGGTCGAGTTTTTCCAGGTTTCTGATTGGCTGAATCTTGTATTGGCCGACCTTTTTCCGTATATTTGGCCGTTTTTTTCCATATTGGCCGCCTTTTTCTCGTATAAGGCGAGTTTCGAGCTTTATTGGCGAGGCTCAACTTGTATTAGGCGAACAAATTGAACGCATTCTCGTCTAATATTATAAAGTTAATTAATAAATTATTATAGTAATTAATGATAGTATTCGCTATGTACGACAAGCAGTAGGAAAAAGATTCAATATGTTTTTTACCGATGCTATAAATATAGCATTTGATAGTAAAATCTAATTTTTAAATACAAACGTGAATTCTTTTCGTTTACTAAGCGATTCTTTTTATGTTTATTCAAAGACTCATTAAATACTCACCAGTCGCACAAATTACGATACGATACATACGTCGTTAATACAATTTGAAATTGCAATCGCATTGTCGCAGGTATTTAAGGAACGGGTAGTAAAAGCAGTGGTCATTTGCACTTGGGGTCAAGTGACACATTTGTTCATTCGCAATGTTAGACATGGCTTCGGAAGAAACCATCTGCCAAAACACTCCGCATATTTTTTCTCGAAGAACTCTAATATAACGTGTATGAACCTATGACCTAAACAAGTAATAAATTTTTTATATCGTTGTCTACTTTCGCTACAAAGAGCATGTTGAAAAGGGAATCTATTTACTATCATCGATTTTTATTTCAGATTTCGGATCCATGTCCATGCATAGAACTACAAGATGCATTACATGATGATCGGTCTCTATATTTGTAACATGACGGGAGTTGTATGTTTTGGAACTTTTCCTTTCGCACTTCATGAAATTACATACGCACATTTTACGCCTGTACAAATGCATAGTGACATGAATATATATAGCTTATAGGACAATCAAAGTCAGTTAAATTAAACTGATATTTTATCGGGCATACGCTCTTCCTTACAATTTACTACCTGGGTTCGCCTGTAACAGTCCGTGGTTGGTTTAACGAAATGATTCCCTAAAATGAACGTGCTGCCTGAATCACTGCCGGGTTGTGGCGACCACCTGCAGGATGTTAGATCTCCTGTGGAGAAAGATTTATATATTTAAACAACCTAAACTTAAATGCATTATGGCACGTATGAGTATGTGCATTGAGCATAAATAACCAAGTCAGTGCAAGAAGATGTAAAATAAATCATGATCAGAGTATATTTTCAAGTTAAATCGTATATATTTTTATTGTTTTAAACCAAGATTTATGGATTTGAAGAATAACTTGCATTGGTATTTTTAAATATATGTTGTTAAAACGTCTTCACCGTTTTCAATATAAACACTTTTTGAGAAGAAGCTCAACATATTTTTTTTATTTTTTTTATTATATCAGTATTAGTTATGTTTGAATGCATGTTCAAGATTTAAAAGATTGTACATCAATGTGTCATTTCAAATAATTCATTTTAACAAAGGATTAGTGACGGAATAAATAAACATTAGAAGAGTATTTGTATGCACTTCAAAATATGTATAGAGGGTTAAAGATCATTTGCGGTATGTCCAATAAGATTTGAGTTAAAATAGATAACGATTCTTCTTGCTCGTCGTTTTTGTTGAACATAACCAATGTCTTATCAATCATGAGAATTTACTAAAAAAACTGGTGCAATAATTCTTGGTCACAAAATGTTACCGCAGTAAATAACAAGATGAAGACAAGTTGTATTTAGACATCTTGTAATACATGTTACATACTGATGACACAGTAGTTTGGGTCTTTACACATTTTAGAAAAACAATCCGAAGAAAATAATCGAATATATTATGTATACTTTTAAGTTTGTTTGGAAAAAAAGGAATCAACCTATAATGTGTGTCATCAACATGTAATACAAAATAATAACTGAATTGAACTGAAACTTGTATGATCAAAATTTAGAACAAATTGTGTAATACTGATATATATTTTAAACAATAAAAGGCCACATTAAACAAATGTTTGCTTGCGGTAACATAAACGACTAACAAACGCATGTTCATCGCCGCATTTTTATCGGCGTCTTGAAGCCATTTAATATTCCAAAATATTTATATATTCACATTGTTCGTGATGATTTTAATTCAAAACATGTTTAGAAAAAAAACGCTGAAACATTACACGACCAAGTTAGTAACCAGACATTATTTGGTCCCTTTATTTCAGAGTTATGTGAAATTATTTAAAAAGTCAACCAGGTTCTCTACCAAAATTTTCACCAAGCATACACGTAATGAATATATAAATGAAGGACCTTTTAATACATCCTGACAAGGAACGGCACCACAAGCTAAGCATTAAATGATAAATGAAAAAAACACATTCAGTTGCAGTGTGAAAAAGATCTTAAATTTGTCAAATTGTTTTCTAATTGGACACCTGTTACAAAATGTTATGTCTTCTGGTGATTTCTTTAATAAGCATAGACACTATGTTTTAACTATATTCCTCATTAATTGCAAGCAAAACAGTTAAAGTTCAATTTGTCATTACATACATCTCTTACATGCGAACGAATTCTGTTACGCATTCAGACTTTTAACTACTTGTCTATAAGAACCTATGAACCGATTTTGGTTTTAAATTGATTGCCTGATATAGTGTTTTGTATTCAAGACGGATATGGATGTTTAAAAAATATATACCAAACTTTCATTTTCTGAAGAAAAGTAAATTAGAACCCTTTCGCTTTCATCCCTCGAACTGTACATTCGTAAATAAAACTGAATATATGTAGTTTTATATGTAATAATATTATACAAACTAATGTTGTTTTACTACATTTGACTTCATATTTGCATTTTAATTTTAATATTTGAATTTTGTGTTTATAGTTGATAAATATGCGTGTTTATACACTTGAACAATTTTGGTATATAAATTTTTGTCTTTGCTTGTTTGGTTTATCAACTTTAAAGGTTGTATCAAAGCATGCAAACCCCTGAATAAACTGCTTGACATTTGAAAAACTACTAGTATATAAATCACAATAGCGGTGTTTCCCCTCTTGTGGTTAACATAGAGTTTCGGATCTATATAAGGCGGTGTTTGTACTAAATCAAATAAAAGAAGACCGCTCGATTAACACTTGTTATTCATGTTCGCTTAAAGAGAGAAGTAAAGCTGTTAAGCATGGCACCCTTTTTTAGGGATGCGTCGAAATTCTGGCAGACTGGAATAGTCGTATGTGTTTTACTTTTTGTTTCAGGTAAGTATACATGTGTTTACTTCACGGTAATACGAAATTGATAAACTTGGCATATCCATAATTTCGGTTCATAATTGAACTGTTAGTATTGGACAATTATTCTTTTTGAGCTTCAGTCATTTATGCTTTTATCTAATTTTATCATGAAACTGTAGTGTGATTTACTTACTTTTATTCAACCTTTGAATATTATGCAGACAACATTGTATTCTTTGCTGTACCCGGATGATCGAATACATCAAAAATATCAATTACATGAGTTAACTAACCCAGGGCTCGGACTAATGCATACAGAGACGATGCGAATATAAGAACAAATTAACTAACGTCCATACTTTTAATACGTACATAATATAGTGTATAAATAATAAACTTACTAATTATTAATCTGAAGCTTGATTTTGAGCACTACAGTGTCATATTGACTCACGTAAATTAGGAAACTCTCATGAGACAAAGACGTGAAGCTAAAACAAATCATATACAAAATTATATTATAACATATCGAGACAAATCAAATATTGACAACATTTAATACGATACATTGTGCAGTTGTTTTTTTGTATATCCGTGTAATTATTTGCGGGTATTAAATATTTATCGATTATTTATTTAATTTACATAAATATTGCTTATTTCCATACACGCATAAAATTAAGCACAGCAGAAGTGTTTTTTTTTTCAAAGGTAATTATGTTTCTGGAATACCCGCGTGTATAGTCGACACAGTTAGGAAACAAAATATATTTACCGCAATTACTACAATATATTTTATATACAATAATACATAAATGGCTTTGAATATCACACTAATTAAAATAATTACAATTATCACAAATACGGTCAAATTAAAATTCTTCAGTAATATAGTCCAATTAAGTATTTAAATATTTGTAAATTTACGTCAATTAAAAAAGTGTATTATTAATCGACTTTAAAAATTTGACGCTTATCACGTGCATAAAACTTGGTTTATTATTTTAAAGTCAGTAAATAGCATTCTCAGTAATTATTAAATTTAAATTGGACGTATTATTTAGCTTCAGACAGTCGTATTATTATTCGGCCTAAAACTCATAGTGTTGCCTTCAGCGCAAATACAAGATCGATATGAATTTAACTAATAAATAACATAATAATATTGATAGCGACACGACATTACATAGTAGAAGGTGCAGTAATTTTCACTGTAATACGACTTCGGAATCTTTAATATATAAAACATCACTTTTCTTTTATCAGAACATGTTACTTCATATAAACATATTGAGATTTATTAAAATAATAAACCAAACATTTTGTGATTTGAAATGAATCACGTGAAAAACAATGTGTTTATTTTGGCAGATGCATGTTCATCGGGGAGTTATTATGATTGTCCGGCGTGGCCAAGTTGTTCTAAGAGTTGCGGCGGTGGTGAAAGATGCCGAACATGCACATCATGTGTCAGAGGAAATGACACAACTTTCTGTGAAACATGCAATGCTTTTTGTTTGAATGGTGGCGAGCTTCTTCGTGGATTGTGCAATTGTCAACTTTGGCGATCAGGGGATTGCTGTGAGCGTGAGTACCTTTCGACTTTAAATAATTTTCAGGGAAAAACAATGTGTCATATCATCTTGTTTAAAATATTTAATAAAAAAAATAAGAATGGCTTCCTGCTTTGATACCCGAGAACAATTGCGTACACAATAATAAAGTACTTTCGTTTAGTTAAGTTTTGGTTCAGTTTAGATCGAGGTGAGATGGAAAATTATCATGTCCCACTTACACATATTAATATTATCGACCAAGTACCCAATCAGTCAAGCATCAATAAACGATAACCCGATTTTATTATCCGGTGAATCTACAAATATTTGTACACATGCTGTCATTGGAAAGCGATCGTAATGGTTCTTTGGATAAGTATAAACCGGGTATGTTCGTTTGATTAATCGGAATAAATTTCAGAATGTTGAGGTCAAGCGCGTTTTGGTTATCTGGTAAGACATTTAAAGGAAACATGTTATAATTAACAAAAGGTGCTTTGTTGCAGATACCTGCATAGAAAATCTGATTTGATATCATTACCGTATAACCACATTTTGTAACAATATGTAAAGGATATAATTATTGAAATGTTGAATTCCATCAATACCCAGACGCATGCGATTTAAACAAGCAAAGTTCTTAATTCACTGATGGAAACGGGACTTTGATATGTCCAGTTATAATGCATACATGAACTATAAATAACACGATGCCCTTTCTTTAAAAAGAAAATTACCAAAATCCGGTCAGATGAGAAGAAAAATGAAATGGCATTAAACACACATACAAATGAATAAAATATATGTCATCGCATTGTGTCTTTGATTAAAATGCTTTAGAGACATTACACCATATAGTTAAATAGCCAGAAAATAGTCTCGCAATATCAGGAAATGGCCACGATGATGGTTGTAAAAAGACAGATCATAATGCATTGTGTCTATTCAAATTCATCTATGACAAATTAATGACCCTAATGTCTTTAAACAACAATAAATACATTCTTTCGGGCGACAACTAAACTATACATTTAATTTAAGTCAGTGATTTAAACAACATATTAATCACGTGCTTGGTTGAAGACATTTAGGAAAGAAGTTGTCTGCCCTTTCCTGTATTCAGTCAATAATCTTGCCAGATAAAAGAAATGATAAAAAATCTGGTCGTCTTGACAGACGTTACATGTACATATTTACAAATTACACGATAATTTCATCAGCTTAGATTTCCGACGATTATCTGCCACAATAACTTATATTCTGGGAACTTATTCAGAAAGCACCGTCACTTTTGGAAACGAAACCAAACTAAGAAGCTCTAGGGTTGTTTCAACACTTTGAGCAACGTCCTGTTTGGCTGTCTGCACATGTTTTGCTTTAACCAATCATTTGAAGCTTCCACTATAAAATCCATTTTACGATGGTTTCGCACATTACTAGAGGCAAGTTACACAAAATCAAAATTGCATCGCACTTAATAGAAATAAAATACAGATTGTTTGATTCAAGACTGCAACCCAATCGCAATCGACCACTGTCTACCCGGAAAACAAGAATGTGGTGGTTACCCCGATAGAATCCGGTGCACCCAATGTGAATACGGCTACATACCTGGTGGTTACGGAAAAGGCTGCATAGGTATTGTAGGATTTGGTATTGTTTAAAGTTTGCTGAGAATAATTAATAAATGTAAATATAAAGAGGTATATGTTGGGATGTTTGCTTTCAGATATCCCGCGTTTAAATCATGTGAAAGAAAGTGTTTTTCTTGTACTTATCATTATTAAAGACCAATAGTAAATTTGCATTGAAATACATTTTAAGACATTTTTCAAAAGCGTAAAGATATTTGGATGGTCCCTGTTAGTAATAACGCTTAAGATTCTACGCTTAAATAAAAATTAATAACATGGGGTCAAACACGAATTCTTAAATAAGTGGTGAATGGAATAACCGTTCTGTGTTAAATAATAAGGCACAGATAGCATGTGAATAACAAACACTGAAATACGGTTTGTAATTTTGTTTTAAGTTAGTTGCGCCCGTTAATCAATTTAAATAAACGTCGGTCTTCGAGCAATCTATCCACAATAATCATTCTACCAGGTACACAAACAGAAATACCAAAAATTAAAAATATGAATATTTTTAGTTTATATTTGTGTTTATATACACCATGAAATTCTTTGGCAAATCTGCGTGCAGTTTGATATTTTAAAATTTTACAGACATTGAGATTTGTCAGACCGTATCACAATGGTTTAATACAGATTACAATTTATTCTCGAGAGACTCTTACACTATTTTTCCAGAAACCAAGAACGCAATTCCTGTCCTGGAAAGAACAGGTTTAAACAAAATGAGTCGTTTTATTGCGGATGTTGACGGTATCGAGGATTTTGCAAACAATTACCATTCGGCGCTAACGCAGTATACACAGCTCCTCGCATATGACGCAAATATTCGTTTAAGCGGAGTACAGAACAGATTCACGGCTGCTCAACGTGATTTATCTGCTGCTCAAAGCTGGCTTGAAAATAAAAAATCAGCCGTAAGTTCAGCAAATGCTGCTTTTGACAACGCAGTGCGAGCACTGGAAGTTGCAAAAGTAAAACTTGAGGAAGCAAAAAAACCTTTTCAAAATGCACTTGATGCATTAGAAGAGGCTCAACAAAATGTCGATCGGCTTTGTAAAATTAAAACATGCGCCAATGTATGTGTTCCAGGAATACATTGTAGTATTTGCTCGAAGAAAGTGTGGTTTGTAACAATATACTATCCATGCTGTTCATTTACGAGCTGTATGTTTTCTATTCCTGACCCGATATGTGCTGCCGAAAACGGTTTTTGTTATGTACTGCGTGGAATAGCCTATGCAGCTCTAGAGGTTGCTCAACTTGCATTGCGTGTACCGATGCTCGTACTCGATGCAGCAAAAACGGCTGTGTCTGCTGCACAGGTACTTGTAGATAAATCTCGCTTTGTTCTGGACATTGCTAAGGTTGCTCTGTCTATGGCAAATGTTGCTTTAGAAAGTGCCAATACTATTTTAGAAGACGCAAAGATAGCTCTTGAAGCGGTAAAGGCAGTTGTTCGACTCGGATTTATGGCCCTGAATTTTGTAATAAAATACAGTTTGCAATCGTTGTTTGTGGTCAGGAATTGCCGCTATGAAATAGGTTCAACGAAGGATTTTCCAATATTTTATGTCCAGTGTGAAATGAATGCATTCAATGCTGGTTTCGAAACAATTCATATGAACATTAATTTTAATGATCCCATACAAAGTATCTGGAATGCCGCAAAAGGAACAATCGAAATGACACTAAACAAGATGGACAACCTGTTTACTGGAACACAAAGGCGTGAAATACTGGATAAAACAGTTGCTGGTCTTTACAAAGCGATGCGATTCGTTCGCAATTCAGAAGTAGACGATGCGCATTTTGAAATCTTTGCAAATAAAACGTTAAATGAAATTTTTTTAAGATACGAAAAGCCCCAATATAAGTCGGCTGAGTATAATTTAAGGAAACAGTTGTTTACTGAAAAATGCATAATGTTCTCAAGTATTCATCGGTTTTTCTACGACACGACAATCACACTGTTGGAATTGGTACACGACACTGCAGCTTCAATAAAGAATATGACCTCACTCAAAATATCCCTACGAACCTTTAATACTCACGCTATGTCAGACAATGTATCGTCCGCAAGTATTGGTATTGACCAAAAGGTTGCCCAAGACGAATTCAACATGAGCATTTCCGATATGGAGAAAGCTATTGACGGAGCAAGAGAAAATATTGCAACAAATCAACTTTTGGCTAACATAGCTGCATTTGCAGATGATGCTTGGACGTTTGTGGACAATGAAGCTGATGGTGCGAACAAAATTATGATTGTTAACCAATGGATTGCTGCCATGAACAATGTCACGGTGGAATATTTTGACAATGAAACGTGCGCTTCATTTCTAGACTGCGCTCATTTTGCCATAGCAACATTGTACGAACAGTATATGGCTGTAAATGTCACAAACCAAACTGAAAGCCTCGATTATATATCGAACTTTGAAGAACTTTTCATACTTTTAGTCGGCAACAGTTCCCATACTATTGAAGATGTAGATTCGATGTCGATAACTTTATTAACAACACTGCGACAGATAAACGAACACGGTGTGTTCTGTTCAAAAGCTCCCGAAATGCTACAGCCTCTTCAAAATCGAACTGTAAAGACGAGCGAGAAAATATATCTAGTTTGTAATGCAACAGGCGACCCAAAGCCCCTGTTTTGGTGGTACAAGGACAGACATATTATGTCAGATCAACATTCAATGACCTTGACCATTTTAAATGCAACGATCGACGACGCTGGGGCGTACCATTGTGTTGCTGGAAATCTGGTTGCGAATTATTCTTTTGACGAAGCATCCGTGACGGTATTGGGTAAGTTATAACTAGGTTTCGTATGTGTATTGTTATTAAGTTTGTTAAAAAAATAAACTGCAAAATAAGCTTTTTATGGCTTCGTCTATTATTACTTCGTTTTTTACATGCACTGTTACCATCTTCAGAGAATGTATTTTACAATACCGACGACAGAACCACGCTTTTCACTACCATTACTACAGCGGTTATTGTTGACGATGAGACATCTGAAGATCAAGATGACAGTGTGAATATGGACTATGCTAATGGTATATAGTCATATTACAGAGCATTATTTTCTTGTACAAATCTTGTTCATACGTAGTAACAACATTGATTTTCATTCGCCATATGAATGTTAATGGATAAATAACTATGAATGCAAAAGTATACATATTGTGCAATTATCTGTCTAAAGAAACTACTTTGCTTCACGTAATGTTTGCTTTTCCTAATTGACCATAACACAGTTATTGTGTTTCGAGCACTATCAATCGAGTTAAACGATATCACCATAATACAATGTATGTAGTACGTACATATTATCCATTTTTATTGTCTATAAACGGCATACCGGGAATATTTGCGATGTCATAGTTGGTGTTTTAGTTCGTATTTTTACTCTTATACACACAATGTATTATACACATGTAAGTGCTGAGTACAGATATGCTTATTGAGTGGACAAAGATAAATACATGTAGAAAGAACAAAATTGCAATCAAAATGGTTAATCGATTGTATTTATTCATTTTTTGTAAGGTGCGCATATTCTTAAACAACATTAAAGCTCTTTATAATCTAATAACATACCTGTTATACATGTTTACAAATCATTCACAGAAAAGAAGACAGGTGTTGAGCTTGAAGTTGTAATACTTTCGGCACTGCTGGGATTAGCTTTCATATGTGTTGCCGTTGGAGTTTTAGTTTGGAGACACTATATAAGGTAGTTTTTATTTGGTTCGTAATGGAAGTTTTCAATCTGCATGAAAATGTATTACCTGTTCAATAAAATATTATACTAGCTCTCCTCTCCAGAATCTTATTATTATTATTATTTTCGTCGACAAGCATGGAAGAAAACTAACATTTCGTTTAACAATACATAACGTTTCTAAACTGACATACGAAATATTGAATTAATTATTTAACGAATAACTTTTCGATACTTCTCATATTATATGTGTTTGTAAACTAAATTATAGCAATCGTTCTTGTTCATTTTTACAGTATCCGTGCAAGAACAGACAAGCTAAGCCAGCCTAAACATAGTTCATTCAACGGATGCGAAGCCAATAATTGCCCATGAGATACGAATTGAAATATCTTACGTGACACTCCTAAAATATAAATGTATACTGAAGTGTTATTGTGATATGTTATATTTAAAGAGTACATTTTGGACATGGTTATATCATTTTTATAATGGAGCAGTTTTTGTTCTACTTGTATTAGAGTCTGTAAACGTCTTAACTGGGAAGATGGACCGTGTGTGTGTGTGTGTGTGTGTGTTCGTGTGTGCGTGTGTGCGTGTGTGTGTGTGTGTGTGTGTGTGTGTGTGTGTGTGTGTGTGTGTGTGTGTGTGTGTGTGTGTGTGTGTGTGTGTGTGTGTGTGTGTGTGTGTGTGTGTGTGTGTGTGTGTGTGTGTGTGTGTGTGTGTGTGTGTGTGTGTGTGTGTGTGTGTGTGTGTGTGTGTTGTGTGTGAGTTTGTAAAACCTACCAACCGGGGCAAATTGTATGAATACACACCAACAAACCGGGGAACACCTACCAACCGGGGAATTCCCCGGTTGGTTTTAGGCGAAAATCTCTAATCTACGTGTATGAAATACCAAACTGTCAATTTAAATTAGAAATCCAACGCCTTCCCCGATTAGCGGGTTTGTGGCATGCACAAAATATACACAATTTTTGACCAAATTACAATCGAGTGTGTATCCAGGCTTATAACAGTTCCCCGGTTGCGCTGTTTAAAAATCATACACTCGGTATTTATATCATTTAGTGAAAGTAAGTTGGAAAAATGGAGTTTCGAGCGAAAAAACGCATTAAACTAAGGTAAGTTTTTTAATTATGTTTACAACTTTCAATTTCTATTAAAAAGCGTTTTTATGTAAACGTTAAAGTAATACTGGAAGACGAATTCTAAAGATCGATTTATATAAATATCATTTGATTACAAAGCTTGTTTTACGGTACATATTCCACGAATATATTTTATAAATATACGTTAAACAAAGTAGAGCTCTAGGCAGTTTTTCGTTATATATATATATAGTGGAGCTATCCTACTCACTCCGGCTTCGGCGTTAGCGTGAGCGTTAGCGTGAGCGTGAGCGTTAGAATGTTAAAGGTTGCGTACCACCTCAAATATTGTCCCTAAACATATTGCTTTTATATTAAGCATACTTCCTTACCAACATGACCCCAATCTATAAATAAGAGCAGACAACTGTAACAAGCATATTGTAAGAATTATGGCCCCTTTTCCCACTTAAAATATGCATATTATTGATAAATCTTTGTTAAAGTTTACGTACCACCGCAAATACTTTCTATGTCCCTTGACATATTGCTTTTATATTTTGCATACTTCTTTACCAACATAACCCCAATCGATAAACAAGAGCAGACAACTTTAACAAGCATTTTGTAAGAATTATGGCCCCTTTTCCACTTAGAATATTCATATTATTGATAAATCTTTATTAAAGTTTGCGTTCCACCTCAAATATTTTCTTTGTCCCTTGACATAAGGTGTCATATTTTGCATACTTCTTTACCAACATGACCCCAATCTATAAACACGAGCAGACAACTGTAAAAAGCATTTTGTAAGAATTATGGCCCCTTTTTTCACTTAGAATATGCATATTATTGGTTATTCTATGTTAAAGTTTGCGTACCACCTTAAATATTGTCTTTGTCCCTTGACATATTGCTTTCATATTTTGCATACCTCTGAACCAACATGACCCCAATCTATAAACAAGAGCAGACTACTGTAAACAACATTTTGTAAGAATTATGGCCCCTTTTTCCACTTAGAATATGCATATTATTAATAATTATTTGTTAAACTTTGCGTACCACCTCAAATATTTTAATTGTCCCTTGACATGCTGCTTTCATATTTTGCATACTTCTTGACCAACATGACCACAATCTATAAACAAGAGCAGACAACTGTAACAAGCATTTTGTAAGAATTATGGCCCTTTTTCCACTTAGTAACTTTGAATATTTTGTTAAATTTTGTGTTTACATCGACTTTACTTCTAAAGTATCAAGGCTATTGCTTTCAAACTTCAAATACTTTCTTACTATCATGAGGGTACTGCACCTGGCAAGTTGAATTTTACCTTGACCTTTGACATTGAATCTGACGGTCAAATTAATAAATTTTGATTAAATTGCCATAACTTCTTTATTTAAGATCAAAGTTGATTCATACTTTGACAAAACAACACTTACCTGATTCACCACAATGGTCTTCACCCAAACCATCCCACACGCCCCACCCTAGAAGTCCCCCCCCCCAAAAAAAAAATGTTTTTGTTTTTCTTATTTTTTTTTAACATGTTAAAAAAGCAATTTGTTTTTTCTTAAGACCGTCCAACCATCCCACCCAAGCTATTGCTATCAAACTTGAAATACAATCTTATTAGTTTGTTTTATGTCTTTACAAATGTTCAATTCATATGTTTTGTGGAAAGCTGAACTCAATATCGTCTATAATGTACCACTTCTTTAAAACATAAGCGATCAATATGTTTGGTTTAAACTTATTTATTACGACATAGTAACATATTCACAAGTTACAAGACATTGACATAGGATCAATATGTTTCAATTATGGTCCTCTTCCAGTTAGAATATAACTATAGTACCTTGACCTTATTGAATATGAACAATTTCCCCATGGTGGCTTACTTTATACTGTCAAGCTCTTGAATAGTCGAGCGCGCTGTTTTCTGACAGCTCTTGTTGTTTTTCTCATCGACATTTCCATTTTAACATTTAGTAGCCAAAAGGGTCCAAGTCCCCTTGATCTCGCAAGAACGTACTGCCAGAATTACGTTGATCCACCAGGGTTTGAAGTAAAACCGTCAATGATGTCATAGGTACAAATATTTTTGTATATGGTTATGTTTAAAGTCGTTTAGAAATTATAAAAGAACATCGTAGCCACTTTCCATTAAAAAGAAGCAAACAAACATGGACTATTGGGTTACTTAATACTGGACAGAAGTATGGAAGTAGCATAAAGATCTATTGATTATTTATTAATAAAACACTATTGGCGCCTATATCTAGCCTTCAATTATATGACCAAAATGATTATTAATATAAAATGTCTACAAATATAAATATTTCAGGCGAAGGAGTCTTTGCCACTAAGCCTTTTAAAAAAGGAGACTTTCTTCTCGAATACAAAGGGGATCTGATAACACGAGTAAAACATGCACGGCAATTAGAAAAGGAGTATGAAAAGGAGGGTCAAGGCAGCTTCATTTACTTTTTTAAATACAGAGACAAATCTTGCTGGTAACTACAAATTATCTTTACTTTGCACATCAAACGTTTAAATCACGCCATTAGAAGAGGAATTATCTTTAGATTTTTCACCATAATAATTAAATTTGGCATGCGCGTTATTTTAGTTTAAAGCAACAGAAGTGTTTATTTAAATGTCTTATTCAGCACTGACGCTACCAACGATATATTTCATGAGGGTCGAATGATAAATGATGCCGAAAATGGAGACGCAAAACAATATTGTGTAATGAAAATAGTTGAAGTCAACCAAACTCTCCATCTATGCACTTTCGCCGACAGAGACATTGCAATTGGCGAGGAACTCCGATATGATTATGGAGTACCAACACTTCCATGGAGAAAGGTACATTCTATTGTAAAGATGTCATCTGTGATGGATTTATCACTGATATTTATCACATTTAAAATAAGCTTTAAATGTCTTTTGAATTATTATTTTTATAAATATAGCCAATCAGTTTTATGATTACATTCATGTTCATTCATGAGTTATTCATTTTAAATACAGATATTCAAATATCTTTTTGCCGTGAATTAAAATGTTTAATCATTGAACGTCGTCAAGCTCTACTTTAATGCGGTCTGTCTGATAATGTGTATTTGTTATTTGAATTGTCAGAAATGCACGGAGCAAAAAATGGGTATGTTTCACAGTGATTTGTTATTACTACACATGCATTAATACAAATGCGTTGTACTTAATGGTTTCATAACTAACGAACTTTCTAACACTGACTAGTTATGTGTAATACCAATTTTTATTGTTGTTTTGAATAGGCAACACAATGACTACTAGATCTACGGACAGCCAGGAACCAGGACAAACAACATCCACACACACGGAAGAAGTCAATGAGACGGTTTGTAATATTTCGCAAGGTCGAAGCTACTAAGGCGTATTTTCTGGTTGGTTTTGTCTTCAGTGAAATGGGCGTAATTTTGCCTTACTAAGGCGTATTTTCTGGTTAAATAACTTTTAGCCGTGAATTAAAATGGTTTATCATTGAACGTCGTCAAGCTCTACTTGAAATGCGTTCTGTCTGATAATGTGTATTTGTTTTTTGCATTTTCAGAAATGTACGGAACAAAAAAGGGTATGTTTCACAGTGATTTTGTTATTGCTACACATGCCTAAAATCATATTATGAACATCATGAAATTATTGTAATTGTTGTACAAGGAATTAATGCCAATGTGTTGTACTAAATGGTTTCATGAATAACGAACTTTTTAACTCTGACTAAATTATGTGTTATACCATTTTTTATTGTTGTTTTGAATAGGCAACACAATGACTACTGGATCTACGGACAGCCAGGGACCAGGACAAACAACATCCGTACACACGGAAGAAGTCGATGAGACGGTTTGTAAAATTTTACTATGTCGAAGCTACTAAGGCGTATTTTCTGGTTTGGTTTAGTCTTCAGTGAAATTGGCGTAATTTTGCATTAAATTATATTGTGCCAATATTTAATCCGGGTGATGCTAATTGGTATTTGGGCTTAACATAACACGTACGTCGATGATCATTATATTAACATGTTATAGCACACGTTTTACGAATTTTAAAAGAATAAAAATATTGTTTACCAGTTGTAGTGACTATGAACTACTTGTCTTTCAAAATCTTCATATACACAAAGAATTTAGAACTTACACCTGTCAATGAAACTGGTGAGCATGTGTATTAACCACTGTAGTCTATAAAGATCGACTTCATCATAATCACAAAAACGTTAATTATCGCTTATCCAAGAAGTGTAATATCATTAATTTTAATTTTCAGTATAACACTTATACGCTGCCAATTACTGTGTATGAAACTCTGAGACATTAGGAAATTTAACTTGCGTGTTACATATGGACATTGGTTGATATTTTATCTTAACGACAAAAAAAAAACAATAGCGTCTACTCGATATTTTACTATACGATATATTCTGACATGGGTAAGAAAAGATAGTTCATTTTATACCCACCACCGCACAATACATACAGGATTTACCGTGAACCGCAGTCCGTTCACCAGTTCTTTTTTCTTCCAACACATTTGTCCAGAGAAGTACAATACCTTTCATTTAACCGTGCATACATTTTGTCTTATTAGTATCTGTAAAAAATATTCATTGTATACTTTTTCGAACTTTGATAACATGTTATAACCTGGTATATGTTATGACATGCTACGTCGGTGTATTCAGTCAATCTTTAAAAAAGTAATTGTTTGATTCATTAGGCAAAATAATGTTTCCAAATTTGTCGTGTGACATCGATGTCATTATCAGGTGCCGTAAGTACCTGGACGCTTTTGTCGTAATTTTGCTATGAAAAATTGTACTGAAGTATATATTTAATATGAATATCTTACACACGGCAGTTAGCGACGTCATATGGTGTTTTATTATCCATGTACAGAAAAGGGTACTTCAAATACCAGGAGAACAAAACAAGCAGCCAAAAAGCAATGGAGTGAAAACGAAAAAGGAGCTGTCCACAGACACTTTGATCGTTTTTTGATAATGGGTAAATTACCAGGGAAAAAAGAAATACTTGCATGTATTGAATGTGAGAATGACCTTCACAACAGAAGTTGGAAAAATGTCAAAGACTTTTGCAGAAATTTAATTGAAACAAAAAAGCGACGAGGACTTTTAACTTAAAAAAATATTACACATATAATGCACGTTTAGGAGAATACGTTAAAGGATGAAGTTGCCACATTTTTTTGTGTTTTCTTGTTCTATATACTCTTTTCGAAAACGATATATGTGTGCTTATTGTATTTGAATGTTTTATTAATACGGTTCAGTCAAAAACGTTATTTGTTCATAATCATATCGCCGAACAAATTAGGATTGGTATATAGTTCGGCCAAAGAGTGTTTCTTTGTACTTTCTATGACGAATTTCTACGAGTTACTCACTATACAAGTTATTTTTTACCCTAAACTTGGTGTATATAAATGAATATAG
This sequence comes from Dreissena polymorpha, assembly GCF_020536995.1. Lineage (NCBI taxonomy): Eukaryota > Metazoa > Mollusca > Bivalvia > Myida > Dreissenidae > Dreissena > Dreissena polymorpha. The sequence continues at coordinate 49,931,946 of NC_068362.1, forward strand.
CAAACATGATAAAAAATCAATCTAGAAGGCTAAACGTTCAGAGAAGGCACAACAAAATTCAGTCGGATAAATGGAAACAAACGTTTTGTTCAAGCATAACAAACAAACACTTTTAGATGTAATAAGATAAATGTAAATAACATAAAAAAACTACTGCTAAACTACTGCTACAATATGAAGAATACAAATGAATATTTTGTCAATTTTACTAAATTTGTTTTGAATGACAGGTGTCTGACTTGCAGTTGAGTACTTAATAGATATTTTAAAGTAAAAATTTACCAAAATGTAAATTATTGCGTAAATATCGCACTAGAATTGATTAAATAGTTGTTAAATATTACAATAATTTCCAACACAGATTTGTGTGCATTTGTTTTGCGTGTAGATATTCACATAAGCTATCAATTCACATATTTGCTTTGTGTATATAATTGGTATGTTTATATGTTTTTCATATCAAAATTGCTTGATCTACAAAAATTCGCGAGGAGTTTTGCATTTTTTCCCATGTTTTAATTGAAGTTTATAATTCAACGACGATGAAAATTACTAAGATGCCAGATTTAGTTATGTGTTTGTCTCATTTATGGTTAAAGATCAATTAACATACCCATTTCCCAGACTAAGATATTGTTAAAACAATTTATCGCGTTTGCGACTGACCTCTTTTATGCATTCTAACACAAGCTATTTACTTGTTTTTTTTTCGAATACTCTTCATGTACACACACTTGAACAAGCTGTAGATTACCTAGAACAAAACATATTTGAAACATATATTCATATGTGATATGTAAATGCATGCACAAAGCTAATAATTTATCATGTTTATACACTTTGCGATATGATGCTATAATGTCGGTTGTTTTAAGTGATTAATCATTATGTTAACCATGTTATCTGCCATCTGGAATGTAATTAAGTGTTTTGACATGTATGCGAAATTGATCGTGTTCGATTTGGTGCTGTATATTCAGAATTGAGTCACACTGTTATAATTTTCCTGTTGGTACATATTATTTTTAAGTTGGCACCAACAAGGGTCTAACAATTGATCCACATGTGCACTCCCAGTAAGTATATATACTACAATGTAAGTGATTTAAAATAATATTAAACTACGTGTTTGATAAGTGTTTGCTTTGGTTCATATTTAATTATTAGTGTTTTTATATAATGATAATGCTGTCAAAGTCAGCGGTGATTATACGTGTATAACAACATTAATTATAACTTTTATATTGTTTTCAACAAATAATATATGGATGACACATCGGCATAACTTTTCAGTGCTTAAAATACACTCTTTCTATTATATTTTATGCAAAAATTAGGTACATAAGTTGGTTTACATAAAGGTAGTTTGAACAAAATACGTGAATTCAAATCTTAAAAAAAGGTGTTTGGTTTGCAAGGGAAAACAAAGCGATTACCAGTGACTATTTTCCTTAAAATATAATCTGTTATTTCGACAGGTAGAATTAAATGTAAGTTCATTATTAACGTTAACCCGTTTTGGGCATTCTCTACTCAAACAAAGGCATACATACTGTATTTTTTTAATACAACACATGTTTAATGGTATCACAGTTGTAGAATTGGAATACATATATTATAACAATAAATACTGATCATTATTCAGATTGACCTACCTCCGTAGACTAAGTCACTGGAGCATCAAAATGCATTGTTATCAAGTCGTTTTGCTAGTTTACTAAACTATTTAGTTTCTCAGGCCTCGCCACATTAGTTGTGAAACGTTCATGATTGTTTCAAGTTACAGATTTTATTATTTTTGAAAGTGCAATAAATGTATTTAAGACAATTTAAGTGAAGTGGAAGTTGCCATGCGTGTGAATGAATTTTCTGATGTTTACCTATTTCAGGGGATTAAATGCATGAGTTATTTTATAATGTCAGAGTAAGGACAAAGTTAATTTACACTACTCAATCTACATGCATATGGGCAGTTCTTCTTTTAGGATAAAAAACTTCATAGTACGTGAAAATCGTGAATGCTTTTTTCTGATGGAAAAAAGGAATTAAACAAATAAGCCGCCTCCCCCTCTCCTTCATTCGGTTTGACAAATAGCGTGGCCTGAAAAAAATAACATTATTTTTAAGTTTTAAGAACGAATTGTTTTCATTTGTTGATTAATTGCACCATGATTGTTATGGTATTTTGCAGCACTTGCATGCTTGTAGTCGGCTTATATCTAATGAAGTCATAAATGTATTGTTTGATTGTTTTGTCTCTTATGCTTATTTTGACGTGAATACTATTTGAGTCAATCAAATAAGGCATTTGTGTATAACTTATATAAGGTCATATGATAAACATATTTAATTTAAATATTGTATCATACATATTCTTTTCAATTTTTGTACTAACATAAATATTATCCATGAACGTGCACGCCATTGTCCTATTAACAACGGTACCATAATTACACACAATTACCCCTGTTGGTAAACGCAAATTCCCCGTTGGACATTATTGAAGTTCCACGGTGATAGCGCGCTTAAGTTCCTCTCTTGGTTAACACAATTCCCCTGTTGGCACACATTAAAGTTCCACGGTTGGTACGCACATAGTACCCCTGTTGGTATACACCGTTCCCCAGTTGGAACACATTGAAGTGCCACAGTTGGAACGCACTAAGTTCCCCTGTTGGTATACACCATTCCCCTGTTGGTACACATTGAAGTTCCACAGTTGGTACGCACTTAGTACCCCTGTCGGTATACACCGTTCCCCAGTTGGCACACATCGCAGTTCCTCATTTGGTACGCACATAATTCCCCGGTGTGCATGTAAAATTTTCTTTGATTTATTACCCTATTTATCATAATTTTTATGTCAAAATCGTATTTTAGGTTCGAAACTTGTCTGTTCTTTATCACTTTCAGCTTTCTAGAATATGTGGAAATGGTGGTCCCCGGTTGGTAGGTTTAGAACACATTTCCCCGGTTGGAAGGTTTTACAAGTATGTGTGTGTGTGTGTGTGTGTGTGTGTGTGTGTGTGTGTGTGTGTGTGTGTGTGTGTGTGTGTGTGTGTGTGTGTGTGTGTGTGTGTGTGTGTGTGTGTGTGTGTGTGTGTGTGTGTGTGTGTGTGTGTGTGTGTGTGTGTGTGTGTGTGTGTGTGTGTGTGTGTGTGTGTGTGTGTGTGTGTGTGTGTGTGTGTGTGTGTGTTCGATTGATATATCTAATTTAATTAAAGTGTTTTGTGAATATCAAACAATATATATCTGTTTCGGATAGTGTATACTTTGATGTTTAATTCCCCGCTCTAATTCTGTTGTTTTTCTTATTATATTTGATTTTGTTGTTACATTTGTTTATTGCATAATAATCAGAAATAATCTAGGTATTTGTTTTAAAGAATCCAATAAGCGATATTATTACGACAGAATGGTTAAGTTACATACACGTATATGTAATGTGAACTGCGTGTAATAATACTGTCAAATATACTTTCTGGCAATAATATCAATGGACTCATACATATTTCAGTATTCTCAATTTTTATATTAAAAAATACATGCATAAGTATGTGAGCAAACTTTCGACTATGTTATCGTTTTATTTACTGTCGATGAGTGTTGAACTAGATGTATGTATCATTAAAACGCAAAGACGGCGTGGTTAAACCTTTTCTCAGTATTTCGTTCCCTTCTCGGAAATCGAGTTGATATTTTGACGAAATAAAGTTTTGCGAGAAAGCTCTTAATCTTGTTCAGATAGTATGTTTCCACGAAATCTTGAAACGCATTTTTGTCAGGCTGTTTAATCTTGAAGTAACATAACTACTTAAAATCGATGAATATTTCCCAAAATATTTCGTAAAATAAAGTTAACCCATAAACAATCAGTGTTACTTATAGCTTTAGCCAAAATTTTAACGTTAGATGTGCTATGGAACCATAAATTTAACGAGATACAAATTGCTCATTTATTTTTTTTGCGACAATAATATATTCCATGTTAATTTCCCGCCACGTTATCTGAACATTTACGAGCGAACGCGAGACTACCTTTGGGCAGCATCGGAAGAACGACGTATTCATGAAAACTACGTCGTCCTTCCGAAGCTGCCCGAAGCCAATCTCGTATTCGCTCGTAAAAGTTCGGATATCGTAGCCGGAAATTCAAATGAAGTTTTTTTTTGACAAAAAAAAACACTAGCACTTTGTATCGCTCTAACTCTATGTTACCAGACCACATATAGCGTTGAAATTGTGGCTATTGCTATAAGGAACTTTGGGTTTTTTTATGTGTAAACTTTATTTTTCGAAATATTGTACGCACTATTCGTTGATTTTGAGTGTTTATGGACTTTTAAGCTTTTATAATACACAGCTTTTAAATTAATATTGACAATTAATTAATTATAAAACGTTATTTAATATTAAGGAAGTTCATAATAATGGACTCGAGCCTTTTATTTGTTTGGCCAGACAAATGGATAAGATTTAAATAAATGCTGGCTCTCATTTATAATTATAAAATATTTGCAAGAACTAACATTTATTTCAGTTCAGCATTTTTCAAAAGAAAATTGTCAAAGACATCATCAGCACTGACATATTAAGATTAATAAAATAATGAGATTATCATAGCATTACCCAGTTTATGCCTGATATTCGAGGTATTCAATTGTGAATTTCATTGTGTATTTTTTAAGAATGTTACGGGTTGTTACACTCGAGCTTACCAGTATGTGTTTTGGGAATTGTAAACATCTGTTTCAGAAGATGGCGAAGTGATATTATTTTCCGATTTATATCACAGTGATTTTCAATAAAGTTTTCTGTTAGTTTTCTGTATCGTCGTCCCCCATTTCCCCCCCCCCCAACGGCCAAACCTGTCAATGGATTCATGATGATGATAATGATTGTGCAATACTTGCAAATCGATAGTTTTTAAAGAAATTAAGAATATTTGCTGATATAAGTAAGCTTAATGAAAAAACATTAAAGTGGGGTAAAGTTATTCAATACAAATTCACAAGTTTAATCTATTAACACTATCATAACATATTGACAATATCAAACAATACAATAATTTATATCATTTTTTCCATCTGAATTTTGTTTTCAATATGTAGTATTACACACATACATATTTTATATGTAGCAGTTCATGTACATGTACTTGAAAGGAGTATATAAACATAAATGCATTCAAAATATTTATAACAAACACAAATTTAAAAAATAAAACAGTTCAAAGAAACTTTTTTTACATACGTACTAAATATAATTTTACATGAAAGTACGTGACTATTCTTTCTATATAATATTGCATATATATAGTATATATATATATGTATGTATATATATAAATATATATATATATGAAGGATAACTAGAGTGCATTGCATTATGTATAATTCTCTGATAATGTTATTTAACAAAATCAAGATTTTATAAACAAAGTGTTAAACACGTTATATTTAAAAGAAATACATATAACATGTTAAAACATACGCACAATAGTTTGATGCAATAAGAGATGAAGAAATCAAAACAAAAATTAAAAATGCAAAACATCTAAGTTTATATATATATATAATGCTTGTTATTTTGTATTGAGAAGAAAATAGAAATAAGAAAAAGAAAACAAAGACATTTTCCAGTGTGCATATATATATATATGACCAAGCATGTATACATTGTACTAACATATGTTAAATGCTCAAAGAGAAACATTAATAGGTGGATTTAATGATATAGATATTTTTCAGTTTGTTTAGATGAACACTGATGAATACACTGTAATAACAGATAAAACTACAACAATCCTCAAGTTTAAAATCTAAGTCTGTGATAACAAGGTATTAAAAAGTACCCATTCACTATCAAATGATACTAAATTATTTTTTGAAATTCAAAGATTCTCAAGCTTTCATATTCATATTTTAGGTAGTTCTTGGCTCCTGATATGCTTGGAATGAATGTATTCGTTTTACACTTGTATAAGTATAGCTTTAAAAATAAAATAACATTATTCATGGTTCTAACAAACCTTGTTAAATATCCAACAACAAAAAATGTCTTATCAATGAATGGGAAAGATTGTCCTGGTAACATTTCGTCAATAATTGTTTTAGATATCTGACATTCCCAAAATAGATGTTCTAAAGTTTCATCACTTTGTTTGCACAAAGAACATAATACATCATCAGTAATTTTCATTTTATTTAAGAGACTATTTGTTCCAAGTATTCTGTGAATTATTCAGTATTGGAACCATTGAACTTTACATCATTGGTTATTTAAAAGGGTAGCTAAATATGCAATCTCATTCATTTTCATTAATTATGGCATTCAGTTTAGTACACCATTTTACTTTGAGTGATGGTTTTTTATTATTTGTATTTATAATGGTACTCTTGTATACTCTTATTTCTCAAAATTCTTTTTTCAGTATAAGTTGTAATAAAGGGGGCAAAAAGAGTGTCATAATTTGTTGCGTGGGACAAGATCTACACTATTTTATTATAAACTCATCTATTGCTATTTTCACTCCTCTATAATGAATGAAATCTATGTTCAAATTATATATTCTATTTCTTTCATCTACAGAAATAAAAGTTCAATTTTTAAATTATCCCCTATACAATGAATTCCAGCATTAAACAATGACTTAAAGAAAATGCTTTTATTTCCTATCAATATGTTTGGATTATGAAAACGAGGATATAACAGGAATTCTTCTGTGTTTAATTCTAATTTATTACAACAAAGTGAGAAGCTTTTTAAAACATTTATCCTAAACTGATAGGAAATTCTTTTAGATGTATTTAAAGCGTGATGATAACTGCAATTAAAGAGTTTATATGTATCAAATACAGTTTTATCTATCCAAATTCCCCTAAAGGATTTAATTTTTTGTAGCCAGGTAAGTTTCAATGCTTGAATAAATGCATCCGAATTGATCATTTTTAAACCTGCTTCATTATACTCCTTAACTCTTGTTGTTAACTTTATTTTACTATGCCCGTCCCAAATAAAATTTAGATTAGAAGACTTATTGAATGATTATGGATGGGTTAGGCAACGATATGAACAGGTGATTGAATAATGACACTATAAGAGTTTTTACAATAACAATCTTTGCAATTGGTGTTAAAACTCTTCTTTTTCAATTTTTCAGAATGTTTACCATTTGAAAAAAAATCTACGTAATATATTATTAAAATTTTTGAAATGTCAAATTTTTGACATGTCAACATTAAAATTTATTCCAAGCATGTTACAGCTTTGTTGCATCCAATTTAGTTTCCATTGTGTTTTTATTGTATAGGAACTATGTTTGTGCTTGCCAATCCATACAACATTTGTTTTATCAAACTTCACATAAAGGCCTGAAATATTTGCCACATTCTGTATAACAGTAAGTGTTTCATTTAGAGATTGTTCGGTACCGTCTAATAAAATAGTAGTACCATCAGCAATCTGGAACAATTTATGTTCGATTTACTGAATGGTTGTACTTGATATGTTCTTGTAATCTCTCAATACAAGTGACAAAACTTCAGCGCAGAGGATGAAAATGTAACAAGAGAGGGGATCTCCTTGCCTGAAGCCTCTTTCAATAGGAAAACAGTTAGATAAGTAACCACACAGAGAAGCGGATGATTCAGAATCTTTATATAAAACCTCAAACCAACGTTTTATGTCTGGACCGAAATTAAAGAAGGAAAGTGTATTTTGAAAAGGACCAGGCCAATGAATCGTATGTCTTTACAAAGTCAATAAGGAGAAATAAACCTGTGTTCTTTTTTTTCGAAGTAGTGTACGAAATTTTCGTTGATTTTGAGTATGTATGTTACTTTAATCATTTAAGAACAAAACGGTAAGATTAGAAGAATAGAAAAGAGTTTTGCTCTAAATTTAGAAGTTTATTTATTTAATTAACATTCCATTTAATATCAATATTTAAACACTCGTCTAGTGCTGTACATGAGTGTTGTATATTCTGGTGTTATGAGTACTGACGATTTATAATCTGCTTGTTTTATGAATGTATGTGCAAGATGAAATTGACAGTAGATCACTGATAACAAAACATCATAGAAACAAAGAGGACTATATTTTACCAGATTTATTTATGGCAGAATGTGGAATATTGAAATACATCTACTTCTGCCAACGCGGTGATACTTCCATTACGTTTTGGCTTGGTGATTTGCAAATGTATATGGCCACTTTTATGACCTACTAATTTTGTACAGAAACCACCATTTGAATCAATTCTATCAATGAAATTTTAAAGCAATACCAATGAGGAAATAACAGCACTAACATCAATAAAATCAGTTAAGGTTGTGGATGCCTTATGGGTACTTTTCCAGAAATAAAAATGTGTTATTTTTCCACATTGTAAATTGTATATCGCAACTTATTGCACAATTTAAAACTTGCTTCCATCAAGTTAACTTGTAACACTTGATTGGATGCACCTACCCATTGACTTGGTTAGGCGTTTTCTATAATATGACACTTAATCCAAAATGCATATATTTTGGAAATGGTATGTACATATATATTGACAATAAGCTTAATAAACATACTCATATGGATTGTAGACACAGCATGAAAAAAATGTCATTGAAAGCGAATTTTGCATTTGATCTCCAATAATTTGTGCACTCATCTGGATAAAATGGCAAAATCGACAACACATCGTTCAGTTACAAGAAACTATTATTACGTTCTTTTCGCGTCGATGAATTAGTCGGATAAAATCTATATATTTTACATATTTAATTTACAAAAAGTATATTGTATTTATAATAAATGAATTTCAGGAAGTTTTACCATATCTATCTCAAACAATTACACATGCGTATTCATACCCCCTTACATTAGCACGCAATGGATTTCAGTATAAATTTACATATCACATCTATTTTGATTGTTTTAAATTTCCTATTAAAAGCGACAGTTGCACACCCTGGTATATCAAATTTAGCTTAATATTCATATAATAAAACATAATTAATGCAAGCTTAAGGTCACCAGTATTCGAAAGTCCAAAGGCATACAGCTGCACTTTACCACAAAATATCAAGGTATTTCACATTTAACATAGCAAAGTATTTCATTTATGTTGTAATGGAGACACATTGCCACTTTAAACAGACATGTTGCCATAAGCATCAACAGAGATGCCATCTACTCCCTGGGCTTCAGCAGAATTAGGCACTGATTGTTTCACATATGTGGAGACCTTCTTATCCGTTTTCAAATCCACAACAGCAATCTGAGTTCTATCCGGAATCACTATACCCCGAACTGTGAAACATTCACACAACGATTTTTTTCATGAATTCAAATATCCCTTTTCAACTTAAATACTGATGCCATATAGATTGTTTGTTATGAGAAACAATCAATTTTGAATACAAAACGCACTTCACAAACAAAAGACTGACCTCAAAAAATCAAAAATGAAAATATGTGTTGCACGATGAAATATGATGAAAAGTTGAAACTCTAAACAATATAATCTACACAATATAACCTTTTTGTAAATGAGTTTCATTTTATGCGCATGGAAAAAGTCCAAAAACAAATTTGTCTTTCTTACATCCGTTGTTCCATAGTGGAAGGTTACTTTTAAAATAGCTGACTTGTCAAACTTGAGAAGATTGAAATTGCCTATGGAGACTTTACCAGGTAATTCTTCCACATGGCATCTGAGAGATGTCCACCGATATCTGAGAGATGTCCACCACCTGATTAAAAAGTAACAAAACTGCAAGTCAGTGTGTCAAAATTATGTGTAAATAAGACGGAGAAATTCTTAATAAATCATGCAGTTCTAAAAGGTTAAAAACGTCGTTATGCATAAGCTATTGATAAGATTATTATTTGTTTATGTATGTAAAATGTGAATGACACATACCGTAATAGTAATGTGCCTGCAATACACTGACTTCATTGTACACCAGAATTACGTTGGTTATCGGTATCACATTCTTTTATGTGTTTGAAAATCGCCCGGTCTTTAACGCACTTTCGGTTTGCAACAAAATGACAACAGCCGTGACGCCAGGAATGAAAATACAAATTTTCAAACAAATAATTTAAAATAAATTTTCTGTTGACGTTAATAAATCTTGAGGAGATGAACACATTAAGTTCTAAAATAAAAAACATTCAACTTTATTTCGTGATTTGAGTTCTTCAATTAAAACGCACTCATTTATTTCTTCGTTTAAGTATTATTTCCGGACTTTGATGGCGATATCTAATCGTTGCCGAACGCTTTCCGAATACGGTGTTATCGCCAAAATCTTACCGATCTCATTATGTCCCCACTGCCTTAAAACGCCATTGCTTTTGCACTTTTGAACAATACAAAGGGAGGAAACACATCATTCATACATGTTTTATTGTTGGCAAATAGTTATTCAATTATGATTGTACGACAACTGATAAGCTTTGAATTAACTTAGAAGGAAAAGATTAAGACTGGCATGTGTCGAATTCAAACTTTATGCCTGCCAAAACACTTAAATCTTGCCGTACATCAAAAGTAAGTTTTGCTACTGGCTGCCACCCATTTCTTTACATAACATGATTTTTAATTCAGCAGCAAAGTTTATTTTATTGTCAGTTTTTGGGCATTTTGAAAACTAAAACATAGAACACGAGTAAATAATTGATTATGCGTATCTTATCCTTGACCTTACGCTTAGTAATTAAGCTCGTACCGTTTTCCGCTTTTCCCGAACTCGCTATCCCACTCGGGGAGAGGACTACAAAACATGTATCCTCACTCAAAGTCAAAATGTTTTATACATACCTTGAACTATTTCTTTAAGTAAAGCCCACAACCTTTTCGTCAATTTTCTTTCGTGAATACACGGCACAAATCCATTTTCGCTTTATAATGTCGTTCTTTTGGAAGCCGAAGAATCATCCAATCCAATGTTCAGTCAAGCGTTGCAGCCACACGCTGCACACTACACCATCGTGTAAATCTGTACAATTTGTCGTACAATTAATAGCTAGGCATAACATTATTCAACAATACTCGCTCCTACATTCTGTTTAAACTATAGCATAAGAATACATACACTGCATTCTCTGCAGAGTACATTCAAATCGTTAAACCCTTCCTATGTTATTTGTCCACGAAAGGAATGCCATGTTTGACAGAAACGAACAGTCAAATCATTTATATACCATGAAAAGTCAGGGTCAGATAGTTTAGAGCATAAACCTTGTGCGTGTCAAGCAAGAAATTTTAGCGGCTTCCATTTTTTATCCTAGCCCGGGATTTGTGGTCGGCGCTGCGCTGTTACTCTTTTTCGTACTCGCATGTTTGAATGTTGATGCTGGGTTTCGGGGCGTTGTTTAGGTAGTTCGGGTGCTGGCCTAGGGGGAGTTTATCCACTATTAATGTTGTATTATCAATATGGAGTTTATCGTAAACTAATCACGCACTTTTACCGTCTGATCGAGCCTTCATTAAACTAGGTATGAAATGAGAATTTTGCGTAGCTCCTGGATCGCCCTTGAAGACTGATCACTGATGCATTATGAGACGCGCGAGGCGTGTCAAACATATTATGTTTGATTTTTATTTTATCATGAAAGTAGTTGAATTGTGCTACAATCGGGCGCAATAAAATCAATCATAATTGCCGATACCATGCGCTTTGTCAATTTTAATTGCACTCCCTTCATCTGGTATTAAAATATCATTTTCACAAAACTTATCATAAGTTTATCGACACAATAAGATTTTCGGCCTTCAAAAGATGATTCTTCTTCAAAGTTACAGAACAAACAAATATCCCGCATTGAAAGTGATTTGAGATATCAACGTCTATCGTTAGATAGTGACACGTCATTTTATTTCAAGTCCATAATTTCAGTTTATTGAGTTGCCATCTGGTCTAGGTCGAATGATAGCTCGCACTAGACTCCAGACAGCTTTACATTTGATATTGCTTTCAATATATGTCCCTACTTGTGCTATTTGGTTAATGTGGAAACACCCTTTGCGATAAGGTACCTAAGATTACATTTAAACAAAATTGGAATATACTAAACCATATTTAAATAGTATACAATACGCTGCATCTAAGGTTCTCTTCAACAGTGTTTGATCATAATGAAACATATTTTCATCAAAAACAACAAAATAAGCGGAATATTTGTATACATTTAAAAATCACAGTGCTCTCTATACGCCGCGATGACGTTGTAGTGATAAAACGTTTGCTCGGATGAAAACCATGCTGATGATACGGTGAGTTTATTACTCTCTGTAAAAGGAACAATGTGTTAAAAAGACTTTGGTTCAGAATAATAAAAACAAACAAAGCATTCTTTGAAGGCAATTATCTACAAAAGCCTAAAATCTCACTCAAGATTTAATTTGATTTAACTTTATATTTCAAATGGTAATATAAGTGAAAAATACAGCTAGGAAGCCAATTATAACAAAACAGATTATCATTCGGAAAAAAAGACATGCAGTATTTATTCATTCACAAAATTCAAACCTCGCCCACATTCTGAATGTTTTGACTTTCTATCGAAATGCATATCGATGATATTAAAAGTATACTAATAACATTATATAATTTAGAGTAAAAGCATAGCACATTGCGACATTCCATGGCAGTCACAAAGAAATAAACGCTTAACAACTTTATCAGAATGCTTTCAAGAGCTGCCTCGATTAGTTTTATAGTTTTACTTTGATAATTCATTTTTATAACGAATACTCTTGTCTAATCAAACCCTCTAAATGCTATTTAGACATGAATATGATAAATAATATAAAGGTATTTTTCTTTATGAACATGGAATATGAATTAAAGGGGCAAATCGACGGCTGACACGTTGTTTCGTTCGTTAGTAAGATTATTTTTTAACACGTAGTCATTACATTATTGCGCATCATCATGATCTTTTTTTCTGACCGATTTTTTAATAAGCCTTTTCATAATAATCAAACGTTGTTTCGGGAACATCATATACCGGCGCGTGCCAAAGAGTTGTATCTGTTAAATTGTAAAGTCGGAATATACATGAATTATCAAAGAACTATTGCTAACGGTCCTAAATTGTTGAATTCTCAATGACGTCGTAGCCTTAACATGCCTATATTATACGTACTAATAAGTGCTTTTTTGTTTTTGACATAAAATCTTTACAAACAACTGTTCTAAAATCATATATGCACAAACCATTAAACGCGTAACAGAAAGAATTGTCAGTGTTATCATTTCAATTTTATTAAAGTTCCTATTTGTTTGTAAAAGTAGTACTTTACGAAGGAGTACATACATGTATATTGTCAAACGTCGCACATTGTTACAGTTATGCGTACCTGTGAAGATCACCTGAGTCACGTGCGTCTAAAAACTTGAAAAAACATTATTTTCACTCTAAGGCAACATGTTTAACTCCATCTTTATGAAGATTGCCAAAATGTTTAGAATACATGTATATAATCAGATTTCGAAGCGGGCTTATGTGCGTCAAAAAACATCGTAACAAAGTTTATCATAGAAGAACCTAATTGTTGCCACTGTAGAGGCTTCATTTATGAATCAATTGTGCTCAAGATTTGTCAGCATGTCTATCTTAAAAATGTATAGCTTGAGTTTGAATTTGGGTTAAACGACATCCAAAAAACTAGGTCGCCGAATCTAATCTCAGAAAAAAAAGTTATTTCCACGGTATTGTTCGAATTTATGACGCAAAAACCTCGGTCATCAGTTCCTTTGGTTAAATAAAATGTTTTAGCAAGTCTTAAGGTATTGCTCAATCTTGATAAAACTTATGTCGATCTTGGCAATATCGTAGGCGTGTTGAAAACGGGTTAACTGCTTCTAAAAAAACTAAGTTAAGAGGGTCAAATGCTAGAAAACACTTCCAGTGTGTAGATCATATTTAAATTTTTATCAAGAGCGGTCAAAATCTATGTCATTACGTTATGTCCTCGACAATAAGTGTATCACGACGTCAGGTGAACCTTCAGGAAAATCTTTGTCCACTTGTGCTTACTTTTTACACGTGTAACAATATTATTACAACTTCTCGTATATATTACGACATGCGGACTCTAAGAAATGGGTGGGGAATTTCGTCCAGGTATAAAGGTTATTTTATTTTAAACTTCTTTCATCAAATATAAACATACTTAATTGTTTACTGATTGCTTTGATTTCTTTTATAAAAAGAAGTCTCTTAATCGGCTACATGCATATACTTTTTGTTATTTGAAATGTGTTTATAACATTTTTACCCGACATTATTCGTATTAAATATCCGACGTTCCTATCGGGTATGCGCATCGTAGTATACAGCTTACTTAGAATAAGCGAGACAATACGTTGACAAAATAGAATTACTCTTTGATAAACACAATTGACGGAATATGCAGTCGTAGCTAAATACCAACTATCGCCATTTCTCGATAACCCACGAATGTTCAGAGCAACGGAAGCTTAAGATCATACGAAACCTCAACGGAGAGACATCGCAACACATCGAGTAAAAGTTTGTATTCTCTGTATTATACATGTGTGGGTCTCATCAGATATAATGGGTTTTCAATGAGACAAACGTGTAAACATGTCATCATAGCGACGATTTAAAATTCATGAGCAACATGGAACGGATACGTACTTAGTGCCGGTTACATCGTTTAATGATTTTCTCCGAAAGTTTATATTTTTATATTTGAGACATTTTTGTTATTTTATTTAAGAATCATATTGAATTTTTCATGCTAAATAAGCGAATCATGGTTAAATTCAAATATAATATTAGATTCCATGGATATGATTGAATGTATTTGATTAATCCTATTTCAAATTTGGACTAAATGAGCTGATTAATGAAAAACGTCTTCATTGCGTTAGAAGTACGATTAAGTGTATAAAATCCACAATTACAACACAACATTCACACTGACAAGATGCAAAGAAGCAAAAACAAACGATATTCGTTGAACCTACTACAATGTATTTAATTGAATTATACACAAACAACAGCAGATCACAAGGTTTTATAAATGAGCATCATCCGATTTTCTTAGTAGCAGTGACATCTGTTGTCCATGCAATGCCACGCTTGTGGGCATTTTAAATTCACGGTGTCATGGCAGTCCGCATGAAAGTAGCAATCATATTGATCTGAAATGTGAGGACAGAGCCTTACTGAGCTCTTGAAGTAAAATGATTTACTGTATTATAATAACTCAAATCAACCTTTATTTTCCCGAGTAAAGAAGTAAATACAAAAGAATGATATGAAAATGATCGAATGTCCCTATGGCGTATGCGCTTAATATATTAAAAATCATAATGGGAGCTACCTCATTAACGGTAAAAAGCTTAAATATTTAATGACCATGTATTGTAATAAATATATGGAATTATTTTGTACAAAAGATTATACGTCTTTAATAAAAAAAAGAAATACATCCAAACAGTTAAATCTTATTTTTTGTTTGATGAAAAAGCGTGTCATATCTACCAATCTTTAAGACCTTTTAACACATAAAACAAAGATAGAGGTATCAGTAATTATATGGGCTTATTTAAATGGTAGTAATTTCATTTAAGTGTAAGCGGCTAGAAGGAGCATGTAAAGTATGTTAATATATGTATTACATATATAAAAAGTATATATGGTAATGTATGGCGATACAAAAACACGTCACATCATTTGCATGTATAAGAATAGTAACATAATTAGATTATTTAAAAGCTGTCATTTACTTACACGAAAATGTACGTATATGTACAATCAAATTAATGCTAACTTTTGAACAACTGTGAAATCAACGGGTTATATATCATAAACCATTCAAAACAAAAATAATACAGCACAGTATTCAGTTTGTTCAAAACAATATCTTATAAGTAAAATTGTATTACCTTTTATAAATAAAACTACTGGTTACATGGAACAACAAGTCAGAGCCAATTTATTTATTACACAATAAACAGGAAGTCATCTTAATGCATTAACTAAACAAGCATGTTGCTACTGTTTAGAATAACACTGTCTTACTTAATCAAAGAGCTAAAGGTACTCCAGTTGTTCGCTGTTTGAACGTATTTAATATTATTTAAAGTCACAGGGCATGAAGTTCGACTTTTTCGTAGGCCAATCGAACGGCAACGAAAAATGCAAGTACCTTTGTAATTTACTTTTCATTGTCTACAGTTGTGATATTTGGAAAAAAAAACATCAAGGGGTAAAATGACATTGATTTACAAGCTCTCATAATTGTATAAAAGATTCACACAAACTGTTCACATCGTTGATTTGATTTTATTTTTTCCCTAAGCGTATGTGTTGTATATGTGCTAATATGTATGTTTGCATGTGTCTGATTGTCTTATGTTTGTATGTATGCTTTTATGTTGTTTTTATTGTTTTTTTTGTTTTCTACTTTTTGATGTATGTATGTATGTGTGTATGTATGCGTGTGTTGCTCTGATTTTTGCTGTTGCAAATTGTGCAATACTGATGCTAGGTACTTGCCATATATTTCTTTACTAATTTCTCCCCAATATTCGAAAAGGTTAGGTTTGAAGTCTATTTAGACGTGTCTTTTTCTTTTCTTTACACTCAGTTGCTCATTGTGTATCATCATGTGTAGTAATGCTGAACCTATACTATCCATTTACTATCAACTTATTCATACTTTAAGAATGTATCATTTTATTCTTTATATTATTATTATCTTATGTCAAATACTAGTCCTGTCCAGTGCACTTTAGGTTTTCTTATCACACGGTAATTCGTTTTCTTATGTCTGTGCGTCGTCCTCCTACCAAATAGGTAACGATATTACCGTTTACAGAATGACCGTGGGATTATTCAATTCATCTAAATACCTTTGTCGTTCAAGGTTTTGTTTCACGTGGAATGCAAGATCAGATTTTCTGCTGTTTATTTCTTTCCTCTTCAATATTCGCATGCATTTTTTTCTTAGAAATATACTCCGAACGACTAAATACGACTTAAACATGTTTTTTTCTGACATAATACAGTTACTGCTCCTATTGTCGGGCGATATTGAGCTTAATCCGGGGCCAGATAGCATCTGCTCTCTCAGCGTTCTGCATCGTAATGTGCGTTCAATTAGAAACAAACTTGACTATATTAAAAACTTGTGTGATTTCGACATTCTATGTTTTACCGAAACTCATCTTACCGATATCGTATCTGACAATGACTGAACAATCGAAGGCTTTAATATAGCGTTCCACCAGAAGGACTATACAGCGCATTCAAGCGGTTTATTTATATATGTGAATCAGTCTTTATTATCGCGCCCCATGGTTCAGTTAGAATGCCACGCCTTGCACTCGATCTGGATAGAAATTCAAGCCGTCGATTTCACTGCATTGTTGTGCTGTTTCTATCGTCCCCATAGCGCTAATGTATCGTTTTGGGATGATTTTGAATTAAGTATCGATAAAGCTCTAGACGTGAATTCAAACTTAATTATGGTCGGAGACATTAATGAGGACCAACTTAACAACGTCACGCGCTTAAAACAAGCACTGACACTTTTTAATTTACGTAATACGATTCAGAGTCACGGCTAACACTTCTACCTTACTTGATCCTATAGTTGTATCCAATACTCTTAATGTGCTCGATAGCGAGATTATTCCCGACTGTTCTTCCATCAGTGATCACCATGCAACGACCGTACATATTAAAATTGAATCAGTTATCAGCAAACTGACTAAGAGACATGTTTGGCTATATAAACGTGTATACTTCAATCGTTTAAATGCTTTAATTGATAGCGAAAACTGGAACTTCATTAACCATACGAACATAGATGAAGCAACCTTATTGTTTACAAACAAATTACTTGAATTAATGAAAGTGAGTATCCCATTTAAACATGTCACAGTGCGTCCTAACGATAAACCCTGGTATGATTCCATGATACGCTCTTTTACGCGGAAACGCGATCGACTCAAATCCCAAGCGATAAAACAACCGTCTGTCAATAATTGGGCTAAACTCAAGCATATTCGCAATAGACTCAATAGTATGGTAAAACATGCTAAAGAACAATTGTTCTCAAATATTGAAACTATTTTAAACGACTTACAGTCGTCTAACTCCAAGCAATACTGGAAGCTCTTAAAACAACTCATTCGCTCACATTCTGATTCTGATATGATTCCGCCCTTAAAAACTATTGATCCTGACGGAAATGTAAATATTTATTTGTCAGACGAAGAAAAGGCAAATTGTCTAAATAATTATTTCGTTTCAATATCAACGCTAGACACGTCTTCCGGAGTTCTACCTGACTCTAGTGTTTTTGCGTTAAATTGTTTAGACGCAGTTTCAATAAATGAATCTGAAATAAAAGATATAATTAAGATTTTATTTACTAATAAAGTAGTTGTTGA
Organism: Dreissena polymorpha; assembly: GCF_020536995.1. Taxonomy (NCBI): domain Eukaryota; kingdom Metazoa; phylum Mollusca; class Bivalvia; order Myida; family Dreissenidae; genus Dreissena; species Dreissena polymorpha. The sequence continues at coordinate 49,950,386 of NC_068362.1, forward strand.
AGATTTAATCAGCCATTTAGTTCTTAAGCGGACGTTTTCCTCAATTGCAAAACCACATTGCTTTCTCTTTAACAAATCATTACAAGAATGCACATTTCATGCACTGTGGAAGAAAGCAATGGTCATGTCCTTATTTAAGCAAGGATATGCAAATACACCTTCGACTTATCGTCCCATCTCACTTTTAAGCATCCTTGGTACATTTATGAAAATAGTTGTTTATAAGCATCTGTATAACCACTTTGTTTCGCATAACCTTATATATTGTAAGCAGTCGGGATTTCTTAGAGGTCACTCTACTGTCTTCCAGCTTATTGATATTTTCGATCAAATAGCTCGTTCTCTTGACGATAAACCAGTTACTTGTATGTTTTTTTGTAATATTTCCAAGGCATTTGACCGCGTATGGCATCAAGGCCTCTTATTCAAACTTAAAGAAAATGGGATCAGTGGCAATTTGTTAAAATGGATAGAGAGTTATTTATCTAACCGAACTCAAAAAGTATTTGTCAGATCCTCTATGTCCAATGTGTTGCATGTAAAAGCTGGCGTTCCTCATGGCTCAGTCCTTGGCCCGTTATTTTTTCTTATTTACGTTAATAACATTGTCAATAATCTTCTTAGCATCTCCCGTTTGTTCGCAGATGATACGTCTTTATCTTGTACGACATCCAATTTTAGTGATCTTGAGGGTATAGTGAATCATGATCTACATCAGATAAATTTGTGGGCCAAAAGATGGCTGGTTGACTTTAATCCACATAAAAACGGAAGCAATTTTATTTACAACGCAAAACAATGTTCGATTACCTCAACTTTCCTTTGATAACATGCCAGTTAATTTTGTTGAAAGTCATAAAAATCTTGGTTTAACTTTGGGACATGACGGCAAATGGCATGATCATATAAATAACATTCTGAAATCGGCATCGAAAGTACCGGGAATAATGAGGTCTCTAAAATTTAAAGTTTCCAGAAAAAGCTTAAACACTATATGCGTCACTCATTTGCGCCCAATACTTGAATACGCATGTGTCGTCTGGGACGAATGTTCTTTATGCGAAAAGGAATTATTAGATAAAATTCAACACGAAGCTGCGCGAATTGTCTCCGGTCTAACCAGATCTGTTTCACTCCGTAATTTGTACAACGAAGTTAAATGGCCGTCTCTTGATAAAAGACGGCAGTATTTAAAACTAATTAATATGTACAAAATACATAATGGTCATAGTCCCACTTATTTGGCAAATCTTCTCCTACCTACAGTTCAACAACAATCATCACGCTCTCTTCGCAACGAAGACGACTACGTCATTGTATCACGGCGGACACAATTATATTCACGTTCCCTCTTACCCTCTGCAATAGATCTATGGAATTCCTTAGACATAAATATTCGTAACATCAATACTATTTCACATTTTAAATCCAACTTGAAACGCGTATTTTTCTATAGCGAAAAGATTCCCCAATATTTTTTACTAGGAATAGAATACATGCGAGATTAAGAAATAATTGCAGTGACCTTAACTTCGACTTGTTCCAAAACCATTTGTCTACTTCGCCTGTTTGCTCCTGTGGCAGCGAGATAGAAAATGCCTCACAGTATTTCATTGAATGCACTAAGTACCATAGACAGCGATTGTTTCTATTTAATGCATTGCGTTCATTTCACCCTTTAAATTCTGATATTCTTCTCCGTGGAAAACAATCATTGAACGACGAAGAAAATGTTATTATTTTTACTGAAGTGCAAAGATTTATATCAGAGACGAAGCGTTTTGCATAGACGCACCAGGACAGAACGCATTATTGTGCATTATTGTGTATTACCATGTATCATTAAACAATATTATTTGAACACCGAAGTGTTTTTTATTATTGATTATTATCATTATTATTACTATACTTATATTTTTGTATTATTACTACCATTACTATCATTATTATCATTATTATTATTATTATTATTTATTATTATTATTATTATAATTATTATTATCATTATTATCACTGTTATTATTATTATTATTACTATCATTATAGTCAAAGTAGTAGTTGCATCGATCTTTTTAAGTAGTTTTCGTAAAATTTTCATAATCGACGACTAATATTTACATCTTAAACAGTCACCTTTATCCATGTAACTTTATACTCTAGGGAAAGACCCCCGATAATGTTGTAGAACGTTAGGTCCTACCCTTTTTCCATATTATATTTTGTGAATTGTAATTCATTTGTAATTGTCAATTTGGAAATAAAATATGTTTAAACTAAACACAAACTTCAAGTTGGCGCTAAGGAAAAGTCTGTGAGTTTAACACAGCATGAACCACAATGTAATTTTAATAATAAATGTATTGGTATCAACGAGCATTGTATTAAATTCTTAATCAAACCACAGTAAAAAATATTAAATATTTTTCGCCTTAAATCATATGCTTCCTGCAATGTATTTCCATTTCATTTTTATTCATTTTTATCTACAGCATTAACGTGTAACTCCTGTACTCTCCCAACCGTCACCAATATTTTTTATGAACGTACCATATACTGCAATGTTAAAGTCGTCGATTAACGAATTTGTGTTATAGTTTCAGTAAATACTTTCTAATCGTTTGCATTTATTCAGATGTAAATTCTACATATAAATACTACATATTTAGTTACAGCACCTGGTCTGTTGCAACACGCACGCTTTTCATGCGTGGAACTTGAGAGACGACTGCAACCATTTCGCACTTTTATAAAAACGCGTTTTTGATATGTTTACGAAGAGACTTTAATCAGCAAACATTAACACATGGCTATAGAAAAGCGAAATATGTACTCAAATTAAATGTCTGCATCGTAGGTTCTTTAAAAGTTGTTGTTTTCAAAACTTACTCGCCACAAGGATTCATTTGCTTTTAATTTTAAGTAACCGTTGTTTACAGTTAAGTGTGAGGATGATGCCCGACATGGTTTAAATGTACTGTATTTATTACACTTTTATATTACGTAAATGGTATAACAGTACATATTTTTAAACAATCTGCGGTAAACGCTTACTTCATTAATCAAAAATAATAGTCGCCAGTTAACCCCGCCATTATAAGCATTTTCGAAACCGAAATGAGAATTTCTCAATATCAGCACCCATGATATAATGTGGGATACATTTTTAATAAGTTCGTCATGCTATCCTTATCAGTGGATTATCTATTACCCCATGAGAAGTTTATGGCGATTACGCGTTGAAAAAGGTACACAGTACTACTTTAAAGTGCTTGTGTATTTTAGAAGTTTATTAACAGGTCATCGCTGAGTCTTCACGATTACATTATGTGCAGACATGCCCTGTGACCTATCAGGGAAAAATATTGAACTTTGAGCCACAGTAGGACAAATTCATTATTTTGATCCAAATAGACGAGTGCACGCTGATAATGAGACATTAACGTGCACTGGTAGACAATTTAAAAACAATTCATGTCTGGTTACTCCGCCAAGGGATTGCAGACAATTAAAAAAGACCTTATTCACACTCCTCACGCGTTTCGCCGTTTTTATAGCCTCTCTAGACGCCAATAGCCGTCGACCCGAACCCAAGAACGGTTTCCACAGCACGTTGAGCGTACTGAGTACCGCCGTCCTAGGAAACTTCCATTGTCTTCATAGGTCCCTCCTCGAAATCCCTTCTTGTATCTCTTCCTATGCTTAGGTCCGCTCAGCCCGTCCTCTACGCCGTCAACTCCACTGCTCCCGCCCCTCTTCCGGCGAGGTAGTGAAACCACTATCCACCTACGGACAATTACCATTCCGCTTGGCGATCCTTTCAAGTTCTGGAAGTCAGCGAATTCAGCGGGAGAGGACGTCCGAGTCGAGGGATGACGGTACTCGCTTGTTTTACAGAGCCGCTTGCAGAAGTTCCCCCATCCGATCCTCCTCAGACGATTGAGTGAAACACCTATCACCCTATGGACAATTACCATTCCGATTCTTCGGAGTCTTCAATAAAATCTTCTGCGGATGACTCTCCTCCCGGTCGCGACGTTCACGCTCTAGCTAATGACATCAACTTTGGTCGCCAGCTGACAGATTCATTCGACATTGGCGATTTTGTCAATCGGAAACAATAAATTTAATATCCTGACTTTAAAGTAAGTAAGGAAATACGTTTTAAATAATTAAATCAAACAAAAGGTTTAAATTGTCGTTTTTGTTTTTTGTTACTTGTTAGTCGTAATCTCCCCGCTTGAAATGTGTGTTGTTAATTGAACGTGTATTCAAACCACAAGTTAATGTTGGTAGGTAAAACTATACTACGGGGGATCACATCATTTGTGTCCTCACATTGCTTATTGTGTGTTTTTTTCATCATCGAAAAATATGGTATTCTAATATTTGATTAACACATTGATTGATTGATATTAGATTCATACAAATTTGCCCATGTTATTATGGTTTGTTTGTTGTTGTTTTTTCCAGTTAACATAATTTTCAACTTTTATAGCGTGACATTTGACATACGAAATAACAACCAAATGCCAATTATACGTGCAAAAGCCCATCGCGCAGCGTCGGGCGATGACCGCTATTCGTATCAGTTTTCTGATATGCATATAGCCATACCCATATCCGACTCAATTTTGTTCTGCCCGCGTCATATATTTCGCGATGCATTCATAGACCACTTGAGCAACATAGACACTTCAACAAATGCTATATCACACGTGTATGCATACTTCGGGAAAAATACGCTTGGAAAGTAATTATTTGGAAGCGCATTGTACTCTATCTTCTTGCATTATAGGTTTTTGACCGCCAAAATACGACTGTTTTCTCTAATTTGATTTGCTTCCTGTTTTCTGTTTCCCGGCTTTAAGGAAACAAGCCATAGTCACAGACTTGTTTACCACATATCGCGATAACTTTTTCCAAACATAATTTTGGTAAATATAACCCGCATTAAATGTATAGCATGAATTCTGATTGATTTTGAATATATTCGAGATCTTATTTTTATTATTATCCTCATAAATCAGTTAACGCTTGATTAATAAAATAATCTAAAAACAGCATTGAAGTCGGCATCTGTTTTCTCGCCGTATCGCTCTTCTTGCGGTTTTGCAATTGCGCTGTTTACATGTCAGATTGTGTGACCCAAATTCAATTCGCTCTAAGACGCAGTTTACATGTGATAATGAGCGATATTATAGTAAGTTCTGTTTGAATCCATCAGAAACACGTTTATTTATAAATTAATGAATACTCCGAATTAAACTTTTCATTATTTAGCTTATTTTCAACCTTTTTTCCCTTCGTCTGCTCGCACTTTGCCTATTTGCTGTCAGGTAACATATCATTATATAAAGATTTTGCCTTAAACCGCTATATTGAATACTGTTCGATTCTCGTACCACAATCTTCAGACTGTTCAAAAGCAACGGAAAAACAGTACATTTAGAATGCTACTGCATCATTCATCAAATTTTAAGATTTGTGTTTGTTTTCCTTTCTAAGAAGTTGCTCTGCATAGTGCTGAGCATCACACAAGCCATTCTGAGACTGTTGAGCAAAACCGACCGATTTACTTTCCATAAACTAACAAAGGAGGGATTCCTATCAACGATTCCAAGAAATAAAGATATAAGCCATCCTTTTTATTGGTTCTGTTGGTTTCTTTAATGGAACATATGTGAACTTGTATAGATTTTTAGAGAGCTTATATGTGTCTGTCTGTAAACATAATCAGCTATGGCATCAAACAGATCGGATGTTCACACTTAGTCAACGGGTTTTGTAATTAACGATTTGAGGACAAGCAAGGATTGCTCCAATGCACATTTAGTCTGTATGTCGACCACAGCCTGCATATAAATATTAAACTAGTAATAAACAACTTGCGACAATTATTTAAAAGCACTTAGTACCAAGACCACTGGGTTGTGATCATATTAAGTATGTCAGTGTACAGTAGCAACAAGCTTGTTTAATTAATTCAGTAATATAATCTCCTGTTTATTGTGAAATACATAATTTGGCTGCTACTTGTTGTTCCATGATGAATGTATAATACGCTGGTACAAAAGCAGCATTGTTCATTATTTTAAAGCTAATACAGGTTTACGACATTGTATTGAACAAACCGCACTATGCTGTATTATACATGCGAAGAATGGGTTATAATACATAATTCATGAATTCCACTTTTTTTCAAAATACATTATCACTTTGCAAGCACATGTACGTAAAATTCTTGTTTAGTTTATAAAAGTGATTTAGTATTATTTGTTGTTTTACTATTATTTTACGTTCAAATGAATTATGTGAAAGTTTTGTAACCATACATTACCATATAAGTTTGTATACATCTACTGAATATATTAACATTATTTACATGCTTTTGCTAGCGGCTAAGCCTAAAAAGACAATGACTGACATAAATAAGCTCATATGATTACTGATATATTTATGTTTGTATATGTATTATTAGAATGTTTAAAAAAGTGAATTATATGACATTTTTATTTGCATTCAAATCTTGAATATACAGCTACAAACTAAGCGTATGCAGGTATAACTGTGATTTATGAATTGCTTAAAAATTGCTAGGTCTTTTTGTGACGACAGAATTTTGCGAAAGAAATAGATACCTATATGTATGAAATATTTTAATTGCAAAACAAGTATGCTGTCCCTCAGTTCTACATCGTTCAACATTGATTATCCCGATAATAAAAATGTATATGACACATTACATTATTTTGATAACCTATGTTAAATCAGGTTATGCAAGAATCGACAGCTTTAGTTGAATTTAGACATAATAAAATCAAACTGTTTCCTGGGTATGACCAATATTTGGTTTTTAAAGGATGATCTAAAGAACGCTTCCACTTACAGGATCATTACCGAGACCTGCGAGTCGCTAAGCGGACACCATATCTACTACGCCGCAGCCACCGAACTATCTTTGAATTACATAGGCTAAATAAGCACACAATAATAAAATATTAGATCTAAAAGCTTAACAGATGTGCAACTCTTTACCCAGCAGAAAATAAGATTAAATTGTTTGGATACATTATTTTGTATCGAAACAATTATTATGTTTTGTACTCAATCATAACCACATTTTTATTACTTTACATGGTTATCAAAAAAGCTTTTTCCCGTAAATTAGGTAGCACCTATTATCATATCATTCTGAACCTATGGTTCAAAATATCCACTATTAATCAATCCAGAGTTAACTTAAACGTTTTTAAAAACCTCTCTTTTAACTCCGAAATGAAATAATGGTACATTAATGCTAAATTCATAGTTGTTCATTATTTTTATATAGAAATAGAACAGTTTTCATATATAAGCTTACTCTTAAAAAACGCCGCAAGCTGGTGGGTTTAACGAATGTGTAAATTAATAGAAGTTTCTGTGAACCGTGTTTTTGCTTATATTGGTTCATGTAAACTTGAGACTTTACCATAATCTGCAATTTTAATTTGAAACTGGACTATATGTCTGTAAATGAATATGCCATATAGAAAGACATGAGCACTTTAAAATTTTAAACATAATGTGGCACCAATCAGAAATTAAAGAAACAAGTAGATATGAGGGGTTTCATGTACATGAAAGAATATATCCTATTTGTACTAATGGTTTATACGACGTCAATTCATGTTGTATTGCACTGACCACGATACACCAAAGTTTGCCAATTACTGTTTGAACACGCGTGTAATGATAATACAGTTTGTGATTCATAAAGTGTTATGGCTAAACTAAGCTTCAACTTGTCAAATGAAAAAGTGATAAAAAATATACAGCCCAATCCTACCAAACAATTCTAAAAGTTACACTTTATTGACTGAACTGCTATTAACTTTATGAAAGTATACTGAGTTTTGTTTTACAATAAGGAGACTATAAATACAGCCTCTTTTAAAAAAAAGGTTGCGCATACTCGCAAAAAGTTTACTTATTAATTTTTTTTATAATTATCATCATGGCAATTTTCTTCTTTTAATTTCAATATAATTTAACTTTATATGAACTGTAACAAAAAACAACAACAAAGGAACATAGATATTTGCTTAAACAGTTATGAACTTGTGTACGAATAGTGTCGGTAGATAACTATGAATCAACCTCTACATTGTGCGAAACACTCACCTGAGCACGTGCATATTCTGTCCACGCATTCCGTGCGAAAGCCGTCTGCGCAGATTGATTTGAAGCAATCATCACTGGTGATGCATAAAGGTAAGAAACCTATATGTATAAAATATTTTAATTGCAAAACAAGTATGCTGTCCCTCAGTTCTACACCATTATACATTGAATACCCTGACAATAAAAAATTATTTGACATGTTAAATTCTTTTGATAACCTATGTTAAATCAGGTTATGCAAGAATCAAGTGCTTGAGTTGAATTGAGGCATAATAAAAACAAAATGTTTCCTGGGTAGGTCCAATATTTGGTTTCTAAAGGATGATCTAAAGAACGCTTCAACTTAAAGGATCACTACCGTGACCTGCGAGTCGCTAAGGGGACACCATATCTACTATGCCGCAGCCACCGAACTATTTTTGAATTCTAGAGGCTAAATAAGACCAAAATTATTGATATTAGATCTAAATGCTTGGCAGATTTAAAACGCTTCATCCAGCAGAAAATAAGATTTAATTGTTCCCACAGGTGGTTAGCGTGTGGCTATGATATTAATTAGTGAAAACATCACTTTGAATGATAAATTATCATAATATAACGAAAAATCAACTTTTCTTAAAACAAATTTCACTTTCAAATATATATATATATAACAAGGTATCCAACTCGAAATCACCCGAAAACTGGGTGCATCGTTTTGAACAGCCATTACTTCATCAATTTTGCAGCGATTTTCACGATCTTGGTCTTATTAAACGCAGAAATGAATTTCTTTCTAGAAATGTATATGTCTTGCAATATTTTTACAAAAACTGGGTCAACTTTTAAGAAATAACACGATACACAACTCGCGTAACCCAGTTAACATCGATCAGACCGTATTTATGACTGAAATCTTCACGGAGTAAAGGGCATTTGCCCTGCAAAGTTCACGGACCTTGATACCATATTTCTATAAAACGTATGAAATAATTCTTACCGTGCTTGCCGTTGCATTATGCATCAAAACTAACTGTCCAGCGCATTTTGAAACCTTTGTTTACATACATTTCAACTAACTGACATTTTAAACACACGAGTGATTTCATTGGTCCAATGCGAAGGTGTGTCTTTTCAACTGGAGATTTCATTCATAAATACGGTCTGATCGATGTTAACTGGGTCAAGCGAATTGTGTATCGCGTTATTTCTAAAAATTTGACCCAGCATGTGTAGACATATTACAAGAATCTCCAGAAAGGAAATTCATTTCTGCGATGAATAAGACCGGGTTCATGAAAATCGCTGCAAATTTGATGAAGTAATGGCTGTTCAAAGCGATGCACCCTGTTTTCGGGTGACTTTGAGTTGGATACCTTGTTATAGATATATTTGATAGTGAATTTTTTTCAGAAATGTTGATTTTTCGTTATAATATGATAATTTATCATTCAAAATGATGTTTTCACTAATTAATATCATAGTCACACGCTAACCACCTGTGATTGTTTCGATACATAATGTTTGTATTGAAACAATTATTATGTTTTGTGCACAATAATAACCACTTTTTAATTACATTACATGGTTATCAAATAAGCTTTTACCCGTAAATTAGGTAGCACCTCTTATCATATCATTCTGAACCTATGGTTCAAAATATCCACTATTAATCAATCCAGAGTTAACTTAAACGTTTCAAAAACCTGTCTTTTAACTCCGAAATGAAAAAATTGTACTTTAAAGTTAAATTTATAGTAATACTATGATAACTATTTTTATATAGAAATTGAACAGTTTTCATATATAAGCTTATTCTTTAAAAAACGCCGTAAAGTAATGGATTTAACGAATTAATAGAGGTTTCTTAGAATCGTCTGTTTGCTTTTATTGGTTCATGTAAACTTTAGACTTTACCAGAACCTGCAATTTTAATATGAAACTGAACTATGCGTCTGTACATGAATATGCCATATAGTAAGACATGAGCACTTTAAAAGTGTAAACATATTGTCGCACCAATCAGATTAGAAACATGTAGATATTAAGGTTTTCATCTACATAACAAAATATATCCTATTTGTACTAATGGTTTATAAGACGTCAATTCATGTTGTATTTCACTGCCCACGATAACCGTTTGAACAAGCTAGTAATGATAAAACGGTTTGTGATTCATAAAGTGTTATGGCGAAACTTAGCTTCCACTTGTCAAATGAAAGAGTGATGAAAATATACACCTCAATGCTACCAAACAATTCTAAAAGTTACATTATATTGATTGAACTGCTATTAAATGTAAGAAAGTATGATGAGTTTCGTTTTTACAATAAAAAGACTGTAAATAGATCTTTTATCAAAAAGGTTGCGCATACTTGCAAAACGTTTACCTATTCAATTTTTATTGTACTATTATAATCATCACGGTAATTTGATTTATTATGTAATTTAACTGTATATGAGCTGCAATACATTTTATATCATATGCATGTGAATATAGTTTAAAAATGCATTCATTACAGCAATAAAACAAAAACAACACATGAACATAGATATTTGCTTAAACGGTTATGAACTTGTGCACGAATAATGTCGGTAGATAACTATGAATCAACCTCTACATTGTGCGAAACACTCACCTGAGCACGAGCATATTTCGTCCACGCAGTCCGTGTGATAACCGAATGCACAAGCCGATTGGATGCAACCATCTATTCTGCCGCATTCGTACGCCATTACCATCGTATCTGCAACCATTAATAAAAGTTTTAATATAATTTTTCTTTTACATATAGAACAGCTACATATCGCAAGTTGAAAGTAACTTAATCCCCTTGAAAGCGTCCTTTCAACACTCAAGGCAGCCATGCTCAGAAACATTAATGTTTCCGGAGGTTGAATATTGCGTCATTCAATAAAACAAGTCGATATATACGATAAAAACCATCAAGTGTTAATAAACATACCATGCAACAACTGATAAGACCAATGAAACATCTGTTTAAACATCTGAAATATATTTGTTTAAGTTAATATACCAGCAGCTGAATCAATACAATATTGCAAAAGAATGTCAAATAAAATTACCAATGGTGATGGCAATCAAGCAGGCAATTATTGTTTTCATGTCAACGCTTATTCTTGATTCTGAATTGCTCGTTGTATACTGTTCTTGCAAAAATTAATCAAAGCTTTTATACTGATAGTCAACGCCAATAGGACACACGACTTCGTACAAGTCTCAGGCGTATTGACAGCTCGAAAAAGCACTAAGTCACGTACTTCAGTAGAATGATAGATTTGTCCTGCAAATGAGCGCTCATATCAATAACAAACACCTCTCAACAGGTACTGCATTTCCAAATCATGCTTTTACATATGGAGTATAGTCACATTTACATCATATGTTTAAGTGGCCAATTTTCTCTAATCAATTCCATTGCCAGCGGTATGAGATCCATATGAATAAAATTGATGTAAACATAATTATGTTCCGTTTAAAAAGATAACACCGAATCGATTGTTCATTTACGTAACATCACATAAGTTTAACGTACTGCAAAAGAAGTTGTTTTGTAAACAAAAACAAATAAACAACACGTATAATATAAGATTTTAAGTACAGGAATACTTAAACTGTAGAAACATTACAAGAAGAGAAATTCTAATAACCATCCTCAAGTCTTTTATTTAAGACGAGTTACCAACCGCCTATTCAAAACAGGACAATAATACTACACATTATCAAACACTAAGACAATTGAAGCTCAGCCTTTGATCGATCATGCAAAACATTTGTGATTTTCAAATGAAAACGAAACAGTCTATACGTAACTTTGTTTCACGGTTTGACCACAATATGTTACCATAAGCGTACACGCAGTCTAATTATTTAAATTATCAGGGTCAAACGATGCTTTTCGATTAAGCCATTACAATCAAAGAATGACAATATATATTGTCTCAACTATTTAATCTTTCACGTACCTCATTTTTATGGCTCAGTATTAGATTTAACTCATATTTTTATCTTCATAAACCATCCTGTAATTATGGTACATTCTACATGCTATAAAAAAATATATATAATTTTTATATATTTGATCTTGTGTCAGTGTTTCACATTAGCCTTTGGCATATGCACTTGATTACTGCAAGCAACACACGGTCACTTTTTGCCAGCTTATTTGAAATCCCGGATAACGCTCCGGATCAAGTACCAATCAATTTACCACATGACCTTGAATTTTGACCTTGATATTTTATCTAGTGACATGTCTTTGATCCACTCAATTGTCTCGCCATGGTTATCAACTCCGCATATTTGTTTGAGAAGCGATG